>NC_080672.1:19636949-19936949 GCF_030247195.1 Topomyia yanbarensis
TTGCTGCCGCTGCTGCTTCTCCGCATCCTGCTCTTGCTGAATAAGTTCAGCTGCTGCTGGTGGAGGTGACCTCACCAACCCACCTCTGGCGAACGGATTCGCCGTGCCTGCTACGGATATGTTATTTTCTTGTTTTTTCTCCTTTTTATTGGGTCCCAAACCCGGGCCGCTATCTCCACTCGCTGTACATAGTCGCCTCTCGTGGTCCCATGATTATCTATGTGTGTGTGTGTGTGTTAACCATCCTATCTCCCACTAGCTGGTAGTGATTTACAGAAAAAAGATGTTTGCATGTATTTAAACATTCATTCAAATAACTTGGTTCACAGATTAAGGAAGGTGTTAGCTCAATTGACTTTCCGATGACCCATTTCGTGTACACTGCTAGACATGTTCCGAGTAGAGATGGTCGGGTTCGGGTTTTTGGATCCGAAACCCGGACCCGACCCGAACCCGACGGGTTTCGGGTCGGGTTCGGGTTCTGTAAATTTAAGCTTCTCGGGTTCGGGTCGGGTTCCGGGTTTTCAAATTAGAAATTCTCGGGTTCGGGTCGGGTCCGGGTTTTTGAAATTTTGGACTTTCGGGCTCGGGTCGGGTTCGGGTTTTTCAAATTACAAATTATCGGGGTCGGGTCGGGTTCGGGTTTTGAACAAAACAACCGATCCATTTCATGACATTGTTTGCGTCTATACACAAAACGCAGTCTTTTTGTAGTAGTGAATTATACTTCGTAATACGAATGGATGACACATATAACCGTACCAAATGTTAGCACCTCTGAATCGCTAGAATTTGTCGTATTTTCTGGTGCTCAAATATTGTATTTTTTCAATCTTGCATAAAATTTCGTCTCTGCAGATTCGCAAACTGCCTGAATTATTTAATTTTTTAAACGAACATTCATGAAAGAGCATTCAACAATACGTGTTTCACATCTAAAATCTCTTTGCGACGATTTATTTTTCATGATAATTAGTAATAAACCAAGTCAACAGGAATTTATCGGAAAATATCGGTTCAACTTTCTATAATGGAATATAAATTTCGACAGTTACTTTAAAACCGATACATAGGCCGCGGCGATTTTTTCTCTACGTAAACGGTTTTGTGGGGTACATTCGTACCCTAGAACTAAAATCGCTTTAGTATGTCTAATTTTTATTAAATTTATAATTAAGTTGGATAGTTTTATTCTAAATCATTCGTAAAGTAACCTGTTTAAAAATATTCGTGTTTTGACTATTTAATTAAGATACCGGTCCAAACGCATTTTCTAGTTACTTTGCTCTAGTGCTTTCTTATACTAAATAACAGATACTATTATTCGGCAGAGTTGGAACTTATACAATTTTATACAACTTTCTCGCTTACTATGTATCGATATTTTGCTTTAAAAAAAGATATAATATTTTTTTTGAATTATGTACACATGACAAAACACTAACGCAAACTGTTTTGTGGGATACATTTGTACCCCAAACAAATTTTAAGCGAGCACTGTTAAATTGGTCAAATGAAACAAATAGGTTGTACCTGCCTTCATGGAAGTTTAATAATCAAATTGGTTTATGATAAAGATTGCTTGAAAATAAAATAAACTGTAACGGAAAAATAAGGATTTGAACTCATAAATTTGGTGGTACTTTGGTGTCATTATGGCGGCTCAAATTTAAAAAGGGCACTTTTTTTTAAAAGGAGATAGTTTAGGCCAAATTTATTTTCTAGAGACTGTCTTTGTTCCATCAGACCTAAACCTAGCTTCACTTCCGCCAGGTTTCGTTGTTCATGACACTCATAGGGTGATGGGATAATAGCACCACTATCAAATCAGTGGTACATATATGAAACAAGCACTTTCTGTCAGATTGTTCCCGGGCTGAGCTGTTGCATGATCCGGATTCCTTCATGAAAATACATGAATTTCCACAAACTTAACGAATTGATCGCAAAAATTTTGTGTGTTCTGCTGAAGCCATTAACGATACAGGTTTAACCGTTCCAACCAGTAACGTGGGTGACGTCATGTAAACTGTCGAATACGAATTGCTCATTGCCATAGCTTAATTTAATACATTTAATAAATTATACGAAACTGCCTTGCAGGAATGGTTTCTGATAAAAAATCAGAAATTTTGGTTAAGTGCGACGGGCTAGGTTGTTGGAAACTGTGACCATTAAGCTTTCTGTTTCCCCATGAGTAAGCCGCCGATTTAACTTAATTTCCGGTTAAGATATCAACGATTTATATGTTTCTCAGAACGTTACAAATTTGACGGTCAATAATAGTAAATATAAATGCGGATTCTACTCGGCAGTGATTTGTTTTGTCATATGCAGATATAACTCAATGCGTATGGTGCTACTTCAGATTCGAGTGTTTATACTATTCTTAGATGATTCAAGGGTCCATCTCGGGTGCGTAGAATTAAAAAGTTTCGAGATTTTTGGTTGATTCTCCGTATTAGCAAGTTGGATTCGGATCGGGCTTCTCATATTTTAAATTTTCGGGTTCGGGTTTTCAAATTTCAAAATTCTCGGGTCGGGTCGGGTTCGGGTTTCACAAAATTTTCATTCTCGGGTACGGGTCGGGTTCGGGTTTTTAAGTTTTAAAATGTTCGGGCTCGGGTCGGGTTCGGGTTTTTCAAATTTTATAATTTCGGGCTCGGGTCGGGTTCGGATTTTTAAATTTTCATGCGCTCGGGTTCGGGTCGGGTTCGGGTTCGAAAAAATTGAAACCCGACCATCTCTAGTTCCGAGGTCATCATTCCATCAACTAGCCCCGCCTTACTGTAATGTTTGTATCAATTGGATTGTAACATTACAGTAAGACTTTCGATTCCATTTAAGTAGGCAATCAACGCGTATTTAGTATATTGGTTTAATTTGTATATATATAACATAACACATGTGTACTAGAAAACTTACCATTTTTGCAGTTTTTTACCTTCATTCCTATCTCCCATTTATGTCTCCTTTGACTCTCATCCACATTTCTTGAATTCCTGCTTATTTAAGAAAAAAAGGGGAAATAATAAAAAAGAACCGATAGACTCCGTGTTTTCCTCAGCGCTTTCGTTTCTCTTAGTCTGGTGTCACTGCCTGTTGGACTTGTGTAAGTTGTTCCATTGGAGATCTCCAAGGGGCTGTAATTGGAGGAAGATCTGACTTCTATCCAGAAGTATCAGTTTTTCACACTAATAGAAGTACCAGTTTTTCACATTAATAATAAACATTTACTAAAATCTTAATATTGATTGAATTTTACAGCAGTGCACCACGAATTTGCTTTAAAAAAGGAAAAAAAAACTTATTATATACTACTAACAAGACCATTTTTTTAAAACTATTTCAATCGATAGAAACCTTGAAAAATGCTCAAATTACAACCCATTACTATTTTAGTGACCCTCAGAAAGCGAAAGGAGTACTCAACCAGAAACTTACCTCGGATTGAAATCTTGGAACAATGATTGCAGATTCATTGTGGTGCCGTAATTTATAGATTTATGGTTACTTTGTCATGGCTAGTATGTGGGGCACGAATATCCAAAACGAAAACTTGCTTATACTTTTTACACTGCTGAGGAAAGAAAAATCAAAAATACTTATTTACGTGTAAAAGAAAATCTCAATGCCTTGGATAAAAAAGTGCAGCAATCACAATCCGTCAATAAAAACCCTCGTGGTCCCATGATTATCTATACTAACAAAATCTTAGCAGCAGAGAGGTCATGCAAGGGTTGACACTATCCTTCATGGGGAGTAGAGTTCAGAGCCGGATCGGCGTAAATCGCGGAATTCTCCAACCGAACCTACTACTGGTGATAAGTATTAAAAGTACCTGGAGACCTGCTAGGGTTTTGTTGGGACGGAGGCAGCTGTGCTGTTAGCCTTCTCGCCATTTCAAGTCGGTGTCATCCTTCCTTACTTAGCGAGTAGAACAGCACGTCTGTCAGCCCAAAGTCACCGCCCAATTCGTGATCCGTGTCCTGTTCGTTGTCGTTCGCCATGGCCAGAATGCCATAATCAGGATGTTACTGGCGTTGATCCTGATGTGACGGTTGGCACTCCGGTCGGGCTAGAGTGCTTTTATTGCTAAAATCTTAGATTATTGGAATCTTAGGATCTTAGCAGAAGCGGCACAGACTCGCTTCGTCGGAGCTGTCCAAATCCCCCACCATAGCCTAGCAAAACTCCCCAATTCGCAGTAGAGCGGGGGGGGGGGGGGAGTTGTTTAGCCCCTAGACTCCTGTCCTTGCTGCCCCCGATATGTATATGTGTATGTATGTATGTATGTATGTATGTATGAATGTATGTATGTATGTGTTAAATAAACTTACTCATTTTTCTCAGAGTTGGCTAAGCCGATTTCAACAATATTATATTCAAATAAAATATGTTCGCCATAAATCTTTATTGAATTTCATTTGTATTGGAGTTCTGGTTCCGGAGTTACGGGTCGAAGAGTTCGGTTACACAGTAAATTCCCATATAAACTGATACCACGATGTTGGCCAAATGATGCAATAGATATTAAAATGGATGCAAAATTACTTGGATTTGCGGGTCTAGATCACTAATGTCCACTCGTACCAGTTTTGACTACATAGGTCATGATGCTCAAGGAGGTCTTTCCAAACTGCAAAGCCATCATCCCATCTGTTTCTCAACAAGTTCTTTGACGATTTTCACAAACTTGATTTCGCATGAAAGATATTGCACTGCCACTGCTATTGAAATTTATTCAGATCCGACTGTTGGTTCCGGAGTTATAGGTTGGTTAGTGCGGTCGCACAGGAATTTCCAATATGAGCCGTTACAATCGTAATACCTCAGAGGTTAAACATCTATTGAAACGGATATCGAATTACTTCACTTAGTAAATTTAGATCACTGAGGGTTAATTAACCCTCCGGCACTCGCGCCGTTGTATTTTGTGCAACACCTTCCGAAACTCTAGCGAAATCTTCTTTCATTATCAGCGGCTGCCCATTCGAGGAGCCATCTGCGCGAGTGCCGGAGGGTCAAAGATTCTGTCCACTATCGACAATCCCGGAATTTTCCCGTTTTTTAAAGTGCACCTTTAAACAACGTTATAATTGACTTCGAACCTAGCCCAGCTTTTACCACGACTTTTTTTTTATTCATTTCGTTTATTTGATAGGCACAAATGCGTTAGCTTGGCGGTGCCAAATGCTTATGTTTTTACATTTTGGATATCTTAAAACTAGGAGGTTACAATGTTGAAATATTTTTTTTTTTACAAAGGAAAAAAAAGTTTACAGCTATCTTAAGACTAGAAATAAGATTCAATATACAAGAGAGGGCCAAAAGATTTTTTTATGAAAAAAAATTAAAACAAGGGATTCACTTTGATATACAAGAGGGGGAGTAATAGTATTTTACGAAATATTTTACGGTTATCTTAAAACTAACAATATAGTTTAGTACACAAAAGGAGGAACAAATATTTATGAGATACTTCACAGAAATCTTAAAACTAGGGATTAAAGATGGAGGGCAAGAGTTTCAATAAAGAGTAAAAATTATAGCTATCTTAAAACTAGGAATACAGAATACTAATTTGAATTTTTTTAACTAAAACTTATGCTTGGTCAAGATATTCAGAGGGTGGCTTATTTCCGCATCAGTATAGCAGAAGTTGTATCAAAGACAGGGGAGAGACAGGGAAAGAAGAGCAAAACTTGCAACTTTCGCTCGATCGGGGGGGTAAGGAGGATCAGCGAAACAAATTTGCGCCTCAGTCTAGTAAGTCGTCGAGTACCGGATTGGCGGATGGTATTCTTCGGACCCGCGGGGAATCCTTCAAAAGTCATCGGACCTCGAGTCGCTCTCGCTTCAGTTTCCTTCTATGCAGGCGTAGTGGTAAGGGCGACGGCGGTTACATAGTGGCACACTGGAGCTGATCGGTTCCACAAGGCAGGAGGAAACTCTAAAAACGAGAAATAAAAGAGAGGAGCTAAATTGGGATATTTATCGTTTTTATGAAGGTATAAATAAGGGACATATAGGAGAAATCACGAGTTGCCAGCATGTCTCGGACTGGTACATTGGGTGGTCTACCTCGGGCCCGAAGGGATTCCTTTAACTGAGACCTGGCGTCACAATACCCGGCGCATACCCAGACAACGTGTTCGATGTCGTGATAGCCCTCGTCACAAGCGCACAGACTACTCTCCGCAAGCCCAATACGCCGCAAATGCGCATCCATGGTCTAGTGATTGGACATAAGTCGGGACATTACACGAATAAAATCCCGACCCACATCCATCCCCCTGAACCAAGGCTTCGTTGATACCTTTGGGATAATGGAATGTAGCCATCGTCCAAGTTCACCATTGCTCCACGAGGTTTGCCAACTGTTGAGTGTCCTCTGACGACAAATACTAAAAAATTCGTTGAAGCAGATTGGTCTTTCGTATATGTCACCATTTAATGCGCCCACCTTTGCTAATGAGTCGGCCTTTTCATTGCCCGGGATAGAGCAATGAGAGGGGAACCAAACAAAGGTAATCTGATAAGATTTTTCAGATAACGTACACAAGGACTCCTGTATCATCCCCAGAAAATACGGGAGTTGCTTTTTTGGCTTCACCGCACGAAGAGCCTCGATAGAGCTGAGGCTGTCCGAAACGATGAAGTAGTGATCTGTGGGCAGAGTGTCGATGATCCCAAGGGTGTACTGAATTGCAGCTAACTCTGCGACGTAAACTGAAGCGGGATCATTGAGCTTGAATGAAGCGGTGATAGTATTGTTGAAGATACCGAAGCCAGTGGACCCATCGAGATTTGATCCGTCAGTGTAAAACATTTTGTCGCAGTCGACTTCTCGGAATTTATTATAAAATATATTGGGGATCACCTGCGGGCGTATATGGTCCGGGATTCCACGAATCTCTTCCTTCATGGATGTGTCGAAGAATACAGTAGAATCAGAAGTATCTAGGAAACAAACACGGTTGGGAGTATATGAAGAAGGATTGATGCTCTGTGCCATGTAGTCGAAGTACAAGGCCATAAATCGGGTTTGAGAATTAAGCTCGACGAGCCTCTCGAAGTTTTCAATCACCAACGGGTTCAGAATGTCGCATCGGATGAGCAATCGATATGAGAGTTCCCAAAATCGATTTTTTAGCGGAAGAACGCCCGCCAGCACTCATCGTATGGGTCGAGTGCATGCAACCCAAGGCAATGCGCAAGCAACGATACTGGATTCTATCCAGTTTGATGAAGTGTATGTTCGCAGCGGAGCGGAAACAGAAACACCCGTACTCCATCACCGACAACATCGTTGTTTGGTACAACCTGATCAGGTCTCCTGGGTGAGCACCCCACCATGTTCCAGTTATTGTTCGGAGAAAATTGATCCTTTGTTGGCATTTCTGTTTCAGATACCTAATGTGACATCCCCAGGTACCTTTAGAGTCGAACCAGACCCCGAGATATTTAAATGTGAAAACCTGGTTGATCGTTGCACCCATTAATAAAAGCAGGAGTTGCGCCGGCTCACGCTTCCTAGAAAAAACAACCAACTCAGTTTTCTCCGTGGAGAACTCAATACCCAGCTGAAGAGCCCAAGCAGACAAATTGTCCAAGGTATCTTGTAATGGTCCTTGCAAGCTTTGGGCCCTGTACCAGAGACCATCCCGTCGTCTGCAAGTTGCCTTAGCGTGCATGAATTGGCAAGACAATCGTCAATGTCATTCACGTAAAAATTGTAGAGCAGGGGACTTAGACATGAGCCCTGGGGAAGACCCATGTAGCTAAATCGCGATGTTGTTAAATCGCCATGCGAAAAGTGCATATGCTTTTCAGACAACAGGTTTAGCAAAAAGTTATTTAAAATTGGTGAAAGACCATGCTGGTGCAGCTTCTCCGACAGAATGTTGATAGAAACTGAGTCAAAAGCCCCCTTAATATCCAAGAAGACTGATGCCATCTGCTCTTTGTTAGCATAGGCCATTTGGATTTCTGTAGAAAGCAACGCAAGGCAATCGTTCGTCCCTTTGCCTTTGCGGAAGCCAAATTGTGTATCTGACAGTAAGCCATTTGCTTCAACCCAATTGTCGAGGCGAAACAAGATCATTTTTTCGAACAACTTCCGAATACAGCACAGCATTGCAATCGGCCGATACGAGTTGTGGTCGGAGGCTGGTTTTCCTGGTTTTTGGATGGCGATGGCCTTCACTTGCCTCCATTCATATGGGACAATGTTACCCTCAAGAAACTTGTTAAATAAATTCAACAAGCGCCTTTTTGCAGTGTCAGGCAGATTCTTCAGCAAGTTGAATTTGATTCTGTCTAACCCTGGGGCGTTATTGTTGCACGATAAGAGAGCAAGTGAGAACTCCACCATCGAAAACGGTGTTTCGTTCGCGGTATCGTGAGAAGACGCGGCGCGGTACGTTTTCTGTACCGGGACAGAGTCCGGACAGATCTTCTTGGCGAAAGCGAATATCCAACGGTTTGAATATTCCACGTTCTCGTTGGTACTATTATGATTACGCATACGTCGAGCCGTACCCCAAAGAGTGCTCATCGCTGTTTCTCTCGTTAACCCGTCGACGAACCGGCGCCAATAACTGCGTTTTTTGGCTTTCATTAGACTCTTCATTCGCTTTTCTAACGACGCGTACTGTTGATAGCTAGCGGGTAACCCGTCTTCCCGGAAGGCCTTATATGCAGTGGACTTTTCCGCGTACAGCTCTGAGCACTCTTTATCCCACCACAGGGTGGGAGACCGTCAATGGGTATTCGCGCTGGGTACTGGTTTAGTCTGAGCTTGATTCGCACTGTCGAGAATCAAGCCAGCCAAAAACCTGTACTCTTCCTCCGGAGGAAGTTCTTGAGTGGATTCGATTTTAACGGATATCGCGGTCGCGTAACTCTTCCAATCAATGTTCCGTGTGAGGTCATACGAGGCATTGATTGTTTCCGATGGTCTTGAACCGTTAGCAATTGAAATCACGATAGGTAAATGATCGCTACCGTGGGGATCAGGGATCACCTTCCACATGCAATCTAACTGTAGCGATGTCGAGCAAAGCGACAAATCCAACGCGCTTGCGCGTGCTGGTGGTGTAGGAATCCGCGTCATTTCTCTCGTGTTTAAGATGGTCATGTTGAAATTATCGCAAAGATCTTGGATTAATGTTGATCTATTATCATCATGAAGACAGCCCCATACCGTACCGTGCGAGTTAAAGTCTCTCAGAACTAGCCGCGGTGCCGGTAAGGATTCCGTGATATTACAAAGCGTTCGGTTCCCTACCGAGGCTCTAGGAGGAATGTAGATGGAAGCAATGCAAAGGTCTTTACCTTTGATTAAAACTTGACAAGCGACAATTTCAACGCCTGGTGTCGAAGGGAGGTTAATTCGGTTGAAAGAATAGCACTTTTTGATCCCCAAAAGTACTCCTCCATAGGGAGTTTCTCGATCCAGACGAATTATATTAAAGTCGTGGAAGTTGAGATTTATATCGGAAGTTAACCAAGTTTCACATAATGCGAAAGCATCACATTTTAAACTATTTAGTAAAAATTTAAAGGAATCGATTTTCGGGAGGATACTTCTGCTGTTCCACTGTAGAACAGTGATCGAATCGGTGACCTCGTTCGATGACTTAGCCATCGAAGGATACGATCGCTGCAAGGAGGGGCCATTTAGTAGTCAACTGCTTCAAAAATGTTTGCACTATAGGGAGAAAACGTATCAGAAGGCTTTTAAGAGGATCAGTAACATTGAAAGCTGTGAAAATTAAGTCCACTATGTCAGAAAATTTCATTAGTCCGCTACTGGACTGAGTATCTGTTTGAAAAAAGGGGACACTTGGGGTTTTTGATGTCCCTGGAAGTGGTGGGTACTCCTTGTTAGAATTAATATTTCCAAGTCCTGGAGCAAATTGCTTCGGCTTTTGTGCATCACTTCCGTTGGATTTATTGATTGTAGTTGGCGCACTCTGAGTGGACGACACCTTGGCACCCTTACGAGGCAATGTAGGGGAGGTTGGATTTCTCCTCTTCCTGGATTCCCCTGGGTTAACCAAGGATGTTCCCTCTCGTGGGTCGTCAGATTCTTGCTCAACGTTAGCCAAACCAGCATAGGGATTTTCGGACAGGACAGATGGCGAAGCATTCTTTAGCATTTCTGCATAAGAATGCCTTGAGCGTTCCTTAAGGGAGCGCTTAATTTTATCCCCGCGCTGCTTGTACGCAGGACATGATTTAAGAGCATGTGAAGGGCCCCCGCAGCAAATACACTTTTCAGTTTCTTTGTCGCAAGAGTCATCCTCATGCTCTCCTTCGCATTTGCCGCATCGTTTCTTATTTCCACAATATGTGGCTGTGTGGCCCAACTGCTTGCAATTGCTGCAGCTCATGACCCGCGGTACAAACAGGCGAACTGGTAGGCGAACCTTGTCAAGGAGGATGTAGTTGGGAAGAGAGGACCCGGCGAATGTCACCCGAAGCGAGCCTGATAGAGAGTAGGTAGTCTTACCTCCCTCGGTGTTTGCGGTATACAATTGTTTGCATTCTAAGATCTTAATCTGTTCAAGAGAGGGGTCCTTAAAGCAGCCAACCCCGTGCTCCAACAGTTCTTCGCATTTCAGGCCCGGTTCGGGCACTACCCCATCGATTTCACAGGCCACACAAGGCACGTACGCTTTAAATTCCCGCGTAAAGCGCTCACAGCAAGCAATTGCGTTTGCCTGGCCGAGATCACTCACTAGAACACGTATCTTGTTTGCCCGAACACGTGTTATCTGAGTTACGGCCGGGTAATTAGCAGTCAGAAAGTTTTAATATATTAACCGGTTTCTCTCCGGTCCGAAAATATACCACCCATGGCCCAGAGGAACCTTCTGGGTACTGCTTTATACGGGGAGCAATGCGAGTATTAGGGGGATCAGGGACTTCCATGATTACATCAGATGGTATTTCGCCCTCGGCCATTTAAGCACGAGGGCAGAGCGTTATATAAACGGGAATGTGTCTTATTATTTGATTACAAGGTAGAGTAAAAGTAGGGAAAAGGAAAGAAAGCAAACGAGGAAAAAAATAAAGCAAAACTTATCTGCAAACAATGTCGATCGTTCCGCACCAGCGAAAACAATGTACTGGATTTACTGCCGGCACCAGCAGAATGGCAGCTAACGAACGAACAAAGGATGACCTTCACTCACTAAAATTTACACACCGAACACAACTGTGAAATATAACGATCCGTTCCGTTCAAAGGTTGGGAGACGTATGATTTTACCACGACTTGAAATAAAGAAGCGCACTTCTCAATTACCTCATCAGTCGACAATCATAATCGCCAGACGATCGTTTTCACCATTTAGCAATTCTAATTTTCAACTAAACAAATAAGCTGCTTCGTGACAGTATCGTTTATTTTTTCCCACCCGTTCTTCCTCCCGGGATGCTCTGCTACGGTAGTGTTCACAGCAGCAAACCATTTAATTCAGTTGGCAATAATTAATCATCCAATTTGATTCAATTAACCAGTTGTGCGCTTCGTTACGCCCCGTAGAAGAAGTCAACTTGAAGCGCCAAAACGGGAATCGTTCGACTGTCTGAGACCATTCATCAAACTACATTTGGGTGCGTTCGTGTTGACTTACTTTCAAACCAAAAGCAAACATATTTTATGTGGTTTGTAGAGTTCTGGTACTCTGTCAATTTAAACATGATTTTTTGTAAAAAAAAGACGGTGATAATTTATTTTGAGTTTAATACCCGTAAAATGAGTAGTATTCAGCCGGATGAGTCATTTGCAATAAAAACCAATTTCTCGAATCGTGCATGATTTCATATAGCAACCTAAGATAGATTTATTTTCAAATATACCAAAGCAGAACAAGTAGTCGCAGATTATTCAAACATGCTTTCCGACACCGCCAATCCTAGTGCCAGTGAAGTGCGCGCAGTGCTGGCGATTTTTCATGACCACTGCCGACAGCAATTTTTCCGCGTCAGCTTCTGTTCTGTTGTGAATAATTCGTAGCGAGAAAAAAACTGTTTCCGCTCGTCTTGAAACAATAGCAACAGCAACGCTTGGCCACACATCGCACCAACCGAACGGAACGAGTAACGGTCAGAAACAAACAGAGGATATTTTCCGCGAAAACTCGCACTCGTCGGTTTCAGATGGCCGACAGCTATAAATGGTTTTCGGTTAAGTACTTTTTAAAATTTATAGCTCCTCCAGGGTTGGGAGTGATGGGAGATTCTAACTTCTGTTATTGTCTTACGGGTAGTAAGTGCGGAGTATTTTAAATCTGTCGATTTCCGCGCAAAGTGGATTTTATTCAGTCAGAATGATGAAGTGAGATAATAACTGAATCACTTTTAAGAAGCTGACGCCTTCATTATTTTAATAAAAGAAAGTATCTGTATTCATTTATAATTATTTTCCAATTTTTAAAATGTTCGAATTACCAACAGTTGATTATTGGTCGCCATATGTTCAGGAGAGGAACAAAGTGCTACGAACTCAATTTTTTATTTGTGAAACGAACCACTTTCCATGATAGTTTGCGGGGGATTGAAAATAGAGGAAATATACATGAAAGACCTCAATCTGAATTCGAATCGTATCGATTCAAAATAAAACGCTAGAAAAAGCGATATGATTGATTTTTAGCAGTTTTGACATTGATACCGACGCTGACACCATATCAGGCATAAAGTGTCATCCCCATTCGTATTAGCAGGGGTCGGAGGGGATGAAGTGTGACAATCAAAATGTTTTCGCCATCATTTCAGAACGCGGTTTGGCCATTAGATTCGTCATCTCGACAGCGACAGTTGACGGCTTTCACATGCTATTATTCCCGCTATTCAACACACGAGTGCGGAACAATATTTGCTCGGTCGGCTGACTATCCGAACGATGCTCGAGAGCTAAATGGTTGTTCCCAATTGACGTCCAGTTCAGCTATTAATTCGCTAGTGGTCCGTTATTGCTGAATGACACGGTCAGCGAACGGGGCCTGCCATACATTCACCGAGCTAATAGTTAGATTTAATGGAAAATTGAAAAAAGTCTCGTACATTTCGTCTATGTCAAATGTCCTGACTGTCAGGGCGAGGCAATAAATATTAAAATATGACCACCAGCGGCACCGGGTCCAAATTCCTTTCGCGTCAAAGTTGATCCCATCTCTCGCGACCTACTGATCTCTGTAGATGCGAGATGATGTCCTAGGCTGCTCTCCTATGGTAAACCGCCACCGCAGAAGCTTCATAAATTTCTCCCAGTATTATCAGCCAACATCCATTGTGCCGAACGGCTTGTGCCGAGTCGTATTACCCGGATGAGGGCACAAGTTGTCCAGTCATGTTTTACGACACTGTACGGATTTTATTAGTTTTTTGGCGTTTACAATCTGTGAGAGCGAATAGAGTGGCTAGACCCTTCAGCATAACTACAGGGTGCCTAGTGTCCAAGTAAGATTATTACTCAATCAAAAATCGGACAACATTTTTAAACGATTTTTTTATCACAAGAGACAGAAAAAAATAAACAAATGACAGTTGTTTTATCCCTGAAAACATTTTAAAACGATGATCGACTCGTTGTTCGGTACTTAAATTCGGTCACCCTGTTCTCTGGCGACATCAAAGCTGGTGTACAGAAATGACGATAATGACGAAAAGGAATTTACGTTGATAACTGATACTGATAGAAGTGATAAAGCATGCAGCATGCTATTAGTGCGATTGGAAGGAATAAGCAAACGGACAACAGCTTTATTTAAATTTGCTCACGTAAGCATAGAGATAAAGATGAAGATGGAAGTGGTTTTTCGGGTCAAAGCATCTGTGAGACAAATTAATGAATCAAACTAAGAAATTTTTTTAGATCTGAACTATTCCCCAAAACAGAACAGTTTTATTCCTTTATGTCATATAGGACACTACCGAAATAAATTTGGTTTGTATTATTAAAAGTTAAATAATCTATCGTAGATTTTTGGTATAAAATGGGTTCCTACTACTACCGGCTATTGACATCAAAGAGGGTTGACCCGTTAGGAGGTAAGTGATTGGTTTCAAACTGGCTGACTGTATTTATATCCATTGCGCCATCAGTTACTGGAATGATCAGGATCTATGATCATAATAACGTCGGTGTCTGGCCATTAGACCGAAAGCCGTTAGGCTGAATATTGTTAGGCCGAACGCTATTAGACCGAATTGATCATCAGGCCGAATAGGTCATTAGGCTGAATGGTCATTAGCCCGTGTGCCAACAGTCATTGACTCGAAGAGCAAAAGTAATATTTTGCCTTCATTTTAACATAACTTAAAGCCTCTGATAGTAATTAGCAGAATAAGTAGAAACCATTTCGTGCCATTGCGTATTATAATGCTTATCACCTAATTGATGTGCTTATTGAGAGTCTGGAAAAATTAATTGTGTTGTTTTCCTTCTTTAAATCATGAGCTGCTTTTCATCAATTTTTACAAAGCTGTGATTGTTGCATTTGCTCGGCTTATACACAGATAGAATCCAAAGAAGCGGCAGCCGTGGTTGAATAAAACAGTAGGCCGAGTGGACATTAGGCAGAAATCAATGATGCCGAATGTTTAATAAAGAAGCTAAAGTTTATCCTATGGAGCATCTGGTAGCTCTCGGCTTGAGATAAATTTGCGTAGCTTAATTTGAAGAATGTCTTATTGTTTTATTGCCTAGAAAATTTACCGTTTTAAAATAGATATGTTCCGTGTAATTTCACTACAATAAGCAGCGATAGTCTCATAAGCCACCGTCGTACGTTCGAGCTCAAACCAGGAAGGATTCTTAGGAATCAGTTGGACTTCAGCACTAACCCAGCCAATTACCCTGTACACTAACAATCTGCTGCAAAGTCTGTCAATATAGAAGGTAAAATTACGCAACTGACTGTAGTACCAAGGCTAGATATCTAACCCTTTTAAGGGTTAGCTTTACGACGCGAATACTCGGTGCCTTTTCGATTTTCCATCCGATTGCGTCCGCTTGCGTTGTACCATATAAAGATTACGGTTTTTATTCGGCTCCATTGAGCTTATTCGCACCGCAACTGTACTATTTTGTAGTAGAGAATTCGCCAAAGCGCCGGCGAATGTGTTGACACGTTAGCAGACGAATTCCCAACACCGCCCCTTTTGGGCATGAGGCTGTTCTGCGGTACTGATGACCTCAACACCAATAGTACCTGGAATAGATAAATACGACCGGATAATGTTTATTAATTTTGTTTTTTATTCCTCGGCTTTTCGGTCTTTCAAATCAGAACGGGTATTGCATACCCGACGTTTCGGCCACTGGTTATGGCCTTTTTCAAGGGAAATATGTTATCGTTCTACGTCTATACGTCGTTTATCGGCGTTGAGACGTTGTGGCCGAAACGTCGGGCAGTAAACAATACCTGTTCTGATTTGAAAGACCGAAAAGCCGAGGAATATAAAACAAAATTAGTACTTGGAATATATTTTTCTTAACTATAACCACCCAAACTATTTCCAAGGTTTTGATAAAGTTCCTCATAAGCTATCTGTAGCAAAAATGCGTCGCATGCGTGTCCAACTTTGGGTTACCGAATGGATATACTCTTATCTACCCAGATAATCAACGTTTGGGAAAACAGATGATTTACACTCTAGCCTGTTCGAGATTCCATCAGATACCTCGCAAGGAAGCCATCTGCCCCCCTTGATATTCATGTTATTCAGTAACGACATTTGCAATACGACTGGCTCTATAGTACACGATCTGAAGTGCTCTTTAAGCGCATTACAATGGTGTGATCAAAATGAAATGGAAGTCAAGGTTGGCGAGTTGAAAGTGATAGCATTTAGTCGTTCGCTTTTTACAGTATTTGTTCCTTCAACAAAAAGTTGTACTATATTGATACCTGCAAATTTGTGGAACATATTAGAATAATCAATTAGGAATTCAATATAGAAAATTCGAAAAACTGCTTTTAGGTCGTATTTACAGACAAACAATAATTTTAACTCGAAAATGAGGTCTGATGTCTGTAGTATCTTCGACGAACTTATTCAAAACATAATATTCTACAATTTCACCGAAGAATCTACCATCCAAAAAAATCTTTGGAAATATTTATTTATTGCTCGGGTACTCTACTTTAGTCTAATAAATTTTTTTTATTTACAAAGTTGCAGAATAATATTGTGAACATATCCTATGAAGACATGCTGGCTCTAAAATTATATCTAAGGCCTCAGAAAGGTTTTATCCCACCCTTTTGCCTTGGTCCCACCGCACAGTGGTTCCATTCCTTAAGGGAGGCGGTCATAAATCTATTTAATGCAAATTTTGATACAAAACTGCATTTCTATAGTAAATTTGGGTCGCTGAATTCAAATTTCGTAATAAAAAATCGTTTATATCCACCTAACAGTGTGATACGGCCTTTCTTATTACATTAAGGTTCACTTTAAATTTTTTTGTTCCAGAATTTTTTTTATATCGAATAGTACAAGTTGTGCTGCGCTTGCAAAAACAATGAATAGTTATTCGTTGGAAGTTCTCTAAATTCTAGCTTTTGCACCTGAACGCAAATATTATGATATCGTTTTCGGTGAGCATGATATCTCGTGAACCAACTCACAGACCAATCAAATGTTGTTTATTATAGTAAGTTAATGAAAGAATTTTAAATAAATCGTGGATTTTTCCTTCAAAATTGTGGTTTTCGTCAATAAAAATGTGTTTTCCTACAATAAAAATTATCCCATAGTCGATAAAAAAAACCTCCGTTAGCGTACCCAGGGATGCCAACGGTACCGATAAACTACATTTTTTTGGTATATTTACACAAGCCGTACAGCCCGCTAGAGCGACGCATCACTACAGCTCTTGCCAGAACGGTAGCCAAACCGAGTACATTTTCCTGTACAGCAGTAGAATACATTTTTGTTTTGCTGTTGTACTCCGACTGCTCGGTGAGAGTATGGCGTAGTAAAGTTTGTTCTCTCGCTTTGTACACTTTGCTCTGCATAGTCAAAGGGAGAGGCCCGCACACGAAAGCGTTGATTCCGGTCGTGGCGTTAACGAACCGCATTCATTGTCGTCGTTTGTGATTAAAAATATTGAATAGATTAAAAATATTAAAAAGTGTAAAATAAGGAAAGAGATGCTGTACCGCTCGCGTCTGGTGGCTATACTGGGGGTAGTATTTTTTTGTCATGTTACTGCTTTGCTTACAGACTGCCGTACAGCGCTGGGCGTCCTGCGCTAGCGAACAACAGCAGCGTCGAAAGAGAAATGAGAATGTAGGCAGAAAATTTACAGCCACAGAAAAGGTAGGCATTTTGCATCC
This sequence comes from Topomyia yanbarensis, assembly GCF_030247195.1. NCBI lineage: Eukaryota > Metazoa > Arthropoda > Insecta > Diptera > Culicidae > Topomyia > Topomyia yanbarensis. The sequence goes on from NC_080672.1 coordinate 19,654,313, forward strand.
TTGAGCGTACCAGCTATTTTAAAATGGAGAAACGAGAAATAGTTTATGATTTCAAGTTTATTCGTAAATATTAATCACATTGGGCTTTTTAACGCACTTGAGAACGTAGTTGTAATACGAAGTGGAGTGAGACATTAACCTCGTACATTGAATATTCCGTAGCGACATGTGTTTCAAAGAGAAGTGTCAAAAAAATTAATATAACTCAAGTTCTAATGATTCGATCGATAAGAAATTTTAGCAAAATAATAATTAAGCTATATAGTTTCGATATCAGTAGTAATTATTAACGTAATATAATTTGACAATGTGATATAAAGTTTTACATTTCTTATAAAAGAAATGTATAGAATTCACTCAAACTTTCAAAAAATTTTCCGAGGCCCGGAGGGCCGAGTCTTATATACCAATCGATTCAGCTCGACGATTTGGGACAATGTCTGTGTGTGTGTGTGTGTGTGTCTGTGTGTGTATGTAACGGACAAATTCTCATTCGTGTTTCTCAGCAATGGCTGAACCGATCTTATCCAAACCAATTTTAAATGAAAGAACAAAAAAACAGTATGAACGCCATTAATTTGTTTTTGATTCTGATGTTTAGTTTCCAAGATATGAATGTTTGAATGCGCAAAAATGGCGTTTTTTGCAGTTTTTTTGAATTATCTGTCGAAATTGACAATATAGATTAACAATTTATATGTTTTTAGATAGCTTTAACGAATACCTTTCGAACAAGCTATAGATTGTTGAAATCGGACTATTATCAAAAGAGATATTTAACATTAAATGCGGACGAAAGATTTTTATCATTTCCCATAGCCAGAAATATGACCAAAAACATGTAATCTATTATTAACGCCAAAACGGCTTATTTTAGGTCAATAGTATCTTCGGAGAATATAATGGAGGCAATATGCCCTTTCTTTTGGTGTTGTGATTTTTCAGATTAATCCTCCTATGAGTGAGATATTTTCACAAATTTTCTTGGAAGTGATTATATCGAAATGATGCCTTCAGCAAATTTGTAGCTCTTACTTTTGCGAATAACTTTAGTGAAGACTTAAAATATCTATTTTGAATACTTTAAAAGTTATGGCTTGTTGTTTGTGGATTACTCTTTGTCGCCTATTTATTGTTCAATATAGTAATAATGCATTGAAATAAGCCAAACATTATTACGATAAAACGAATTTTGTATTTCATTTTTCTATCTACAACCGCTAGAAATAATCACCGAACACTTACAAGTTGTCTGGAAGGAACTTGATAACTTATCAGTGCAAAAATGTTCATTTGTACGAACCTTCTGACTGCAATTTTTCAAACTTATAACCATCGGATCGATCTGAAACATATCGGAAAATGAAAGCGAAGTAAATAACTCCAAGAAACGGTGTAGCCAAGAGAAGGTTTCGGGGTTTAACACCATACACCCCCCCCCCCCGCATCAGCCAAAAAAATATTGGATTGAAGTTGATAATTTATTGATGCTGACTGATTTAATTCAATATTACAATAACAATTATCTGATCCGTAGATTGATAACCTGTTGTTGTAAACATCATGAGGACTTTTGATAAATTGTCGGAATGGGGTCCTGATATGTAACTGATCTATTGGTCTTGATTTCACAGTTGTCTAATAGCATCAATATCAAATTCCTGCCTGAAAACATTCCAATAGAAAATTTCAGAGTTCTGTAATCAATGATAATCCTCAGATTTATTTTCAAATCGAGCTCGTTTTTGTAGAGATGTACTGTAATAAGGGTCTTTATTTAATAGGAAGCGAAGTTAAAATTGATTTAATGTCTATGAAACATAGAACTGCTCACCAAAAAAAATGCATAACTTTCAACATTTGCTAAAAATGTTTTTGCCTTTCTCATTCACTCTAAAATTCGTCAATCTAATCCCGACCGGCAGGGCCGAGTGTCATATGCCAATCGACTCAGTTCGTCGATATCGGAAAATGTCTGTTTGTGTATGTGTGTATGTGGAAAAAAATGTGACCTCTGTTAATCAGAGGTGGCAGGATCGATGTTCACAAATGAAATGAAAAATTTTCAGAATCAAATTTGTATTTTTGATGCCAAATGACTTTATAATGCATGAAACATTGCGATTTGATGTAAACTCGAAAAAAATAATGTTTGACAAAAATTGACTTTTTTGGACTTTGGTACATTTTTGCCTTTCTCATATAGAAAGGTTATGCAATCACTCTAAAAATCGTCAATCATACCGGCCCGGAGGGAGTATGCAGTGAGGGGTTGCTACTTTAAAATTAAAACTAGTTTAAAATTTCTTAACAAGTTGAAAATTTTCGGCAGGACCCGGACCTCCCGGATCTTTCTCCATGATCCGCCGCTAGTTTTAAGCGATGTTTCAGTATCACATAGTATCTCAAGATCGTGGCTGTCGATCCATTGTACGTATGTGCAAATCGTACTGAACATGTAATATTCATTTCCACCATTGTATCGAACATAACCAGCCATGGAATCGTAGTCTGGAAAAATGAGAAAAGCACAATTGCACCACTAGGTGGATTAAAACAGGTTTTTATTTTGGGAATGCGTCGAGTTGAGACGAAAACGTAATATGATTAATAACGAGGATAACACTTTCCGAATCTAGAGACAAATTTATGAAAAATGGCGATTTCCATTCGACTCTAGCAGGTCCTGATCGATTTTGATGAGCATTTGATTTTTGTTGTATGACCAATTATATGTATAGGTCAAATGTTTAAAAACAGTAATTTAAGATCAAGATAACATCATTTTGAAACCGCCAATTTCGGAGGTTTAGTATCTTCGATGAGTTTTACAAACGTTGAACAGCGCATCATTTGATAAAATAATTTTGACGGTATATCGTCCAAGAAGTATGTATGGTGAATTTTCTCAGGTTAATATTCATGACTACAATAAAGTCTCAACAAATTCGCTAAAGACACGAACTCTGTTACTATTTTCTGAAAAATAATTCTGCATAAATTTAAAACTTCAAAAATTACGGTTTCGGAATTATGCCGTTTGGACAGTAAGATCGATTTTCACCAAACCCCCACCAATTGTAAAATTGGTATTGAAAAAAAAAAACGTAAGGGCGATACTTCAATGCTGATAGGTGGGACCGAAAAAGTAAACAATCGCCAAAGGGGCGATACTATCATTTTGTCAATTTCAATAGCAAACACAAATTTTAATTTAATAATTTCAGATACTTCATGAAGTTTTGGGTTTCGATCACTGAATCATGCAATCTAGGATGTAAAAACACAATAGTTCTTAAATAGGAAATAAAACCAAGTCTGGAAATATTCACTGTTGATTTTCTTTGAATGGTATTACTGCTAGTATCGCTTTTTTCAAGAAAAAGCGTTGATTTCTTAGTTCTCAGTCGCGTTAGAAATTTGAGTAAAGTATAAATTTCAAATCGATTCAAAGAAAAACTCGATTTTTTTGGCTCAGTACAATATACATAACCCCTTTAGGAAAATTCAGTTTTCCCACCACAATGCATTGATTGAGGAATTTAGATATTTTATTAACAGAGCATTAGCAATAATTCGTTTGTATGTCTATTTTTGGGGCATTTTTTCGCTTTCCCATTGATTTAGTTTGAGATTTCTAGCACTGATGCTGTCATATGCTGATTTGAACGATTCTCTGAGTCCTGCCACTATCCCATGTAGTATGTGTTATCAAAAACATCGCGAAGCATCAAGTTCTAAATGTTCTCAAACGATATAATATCCGAAGAGAGTGATAAGAGTTATAAGAAATGTCTCATCACACTGTTAGGTGGATTAAAAACGTTTTTTGTCTTGCATTATCCCGTTGAACATATACAAAATCTTAGATTCTCTAAGCAGTCTAGGCGCAGAGATGCGCAGCTGAATCCTAGTTTAAGTGAAACTGGACAGCCCAACCATTTTGAAAAGAAGTTCGGGAAGGATATCGAAGGACAAAGTTAGTTAAAGTCATATTGAAATTTTTAGGTTGATTTTTCTATTACATATACAAATAAACCCATTTTTCTTCTCTCCTTATACTCCAAAAACTGAATTTTATCATTCAATACACAGCTAATAGTAGTGTTGTCTGAAAAAATATGAATATTAAAAATTACATCGACAAAAACATTTTTTCTGGCGAGCAATCGATTATCGATATTATTTACATTATCGGTAAATAACGAACCACCTTACGCATTCTTCTATATACTAAGAAAACCAGTTTATTTTTGACAAAATTCATCATCAACTATAAAATATACATCCAGAACGATGTAATCGCAAGATAAAAACACGCCTTTGACGAAATATTTTTTTGGTATTATTGCCCTATGGGGGGACCACTGTGCACCATGTGTGTTGGCCTGCAATCGGAGCTTGATATTTTCGTTGGATAGCGCCATTGAAGTAAGCTGGGAGTTAGCGCAATCAAGTCTGTCATTGTATAAAATTATTTTTGACTACAATATCAACAACATTGTTTTACAACAGAAGAACGCGTCACAGACCTTGACGTTGTACTCGACGCAAATTTTACCTTTAATGGCCATCGCATTGCAGTGATAACCGAAGCGAACCGGTAAGTGGATTGTCGAGGAATTCCTAAGTAGTTGAAGTGATCGACGTTGTATGTCGAAAATACACACAGATGACACGTGCACGTTTTCTCTATGTTATTTACTGGAACAAGATTGGGGCAATGAGAACGAAAGGAAACTAATTACTAATTTAATAGTAAGCTAAAGCCATAAAATGCAAAAGATGCAATAAATGAAAAAGAGGCTCCTGCTTTTAATTAGGAGTGGCCAACTTTTTAGAGTTATATTATTCCTCACTAAAAACTTTGCTTACGGTGTGTGAACTTCCCTCAAGGTCAGCAAATGCTTCTAGAGCTCCAAGATAGAGTGGCATTTGATTTTGGGTATAGTGAAATTAGTGCTACTATATGTCGAGTGTAATATTTACTAAGAGAAAATGTTTATATGCAGTTTTTAGTATATCCAGTTTCATCATGTCAGGAATGTTGAACTGGAGTGGCATTATGCATCTCGAAACATAAAGTCTATCGTATACAAAATTGTATGAAGTGGTCGTTTTGAATTAGTTGCAAAATGTGGTCGTTCGAGACTCGGAGAAAATAAGATTTTACTGAACGGACACGTGGCGCTATGATTTTCGTAGACACACAACGTTCCCTGTACATAAAATATACTAAAAACCAAGCGGGAGCGTTGTGAGTTTACGAAAATCATGGCGCCACGTGTCCGTTCTGTAAACTTGCAGAATCTTCAGCAAAACACAAACTCCTTTCCAATCTAAAACGATTCTTCAACCCGTAGCGAAACTGGAGGTAAAGGGAAATATGTTTTTTATTTTGGAAAATTCCGGAGCCCGTACATTTTTTCCGAACCCTTTGATTAAAGAGCAGATGAACATTTTCATCTCTCCAGTGCCAACTCCAATCCTAATCTATCACAATTCAACCGGTCCAGAAATCATTGAGACAGCATCACCAAAACGGAATAATTTATGATGTTGTTCGACTGCCCGGCATTCCTTCACTAAAGGAGGTCGTCCGCTCGCTCACTGGCTCGTTCGTTTGCTCGCTTGCTTGCTTGCTTGGTTGCACTGAACCTGTCACATCGTCTCCAGAAAGTAAGTCAACAAAGTCGAGGAGGGCACACAAAACGACAAACAAAAAAAAAACAGCGTAATGCTGCAGCCAGCAGGACATCGGGACATTCTAACTAAACGTTAGTGGAACGGCAAATTTCGGTTCGTCTGAGCCGGAAAACAAAACGCCACCGGAATGATCAACGAGCCGTGTCGGGTAAGGGCATCCCCCCGTATACAACAAACGGAGTTCCTGAAAAGCTGTCGCTGCTGCTGCTGCTGCCGTTGCTGTTGGCGGTGGGTTGAACTACTTTTCCTACTGGAAGGGGTTGGTTGTCGGGGGATCAACCACCGAAAAAATAGTGCCAGTTTAATCTTCCAGCGTCAGACAGACCAAGACTTTGCTGGTCGAATCAAGACCGAAACTGGATGCAACGGGGAACAGAATAGTCGAGCAAATATTTGATTTAGTTTATGCATATACTGTTAGCAATCTTTCGAAGCTGGCATACCGTATAGAAGCAGAGTGGATTGCGCGATGGGTGTTTCGAGATGATAGTAGCAATGATGATGCTGATGGTGGTTGGTGGTTCGGTCGGGTGGTGTCGCAAGACGTACGAAAAAGAAGTGAGAGAGCGAAGGAAGTCCGCTCTGTATTACAACTTTTCCGCTGTCTTGATTTTCCATTAATTTGCTGTCCTATAAATCTAACCGGATGACCTAATAAATAAAATCGAGTATCGTTGCGATACTTTCGAAACGGGAAACAAAGGATATGTGACATTTTTGCTCCTCCGAGAGAAGTGATTTGTGGATTGTGGTGTCGGTGTGATCGGTTCAGGAAATACCGGGAGTACCGGCTCAGAACATTTCTCATCTCTTTATATGCTTAGAGGTGTTAGAAGAGTAATAATAAAAAACTCCCATTGTTCTGAACGAAATAGAACACTGTCCAACCAAAAACAATAAAAGTTAGAATCACAATAGCCAAAGTGTGTATGAGAGAAAAAAGGTGCACGAAGTTTATAGTGGGTGCAGTTTGTTAGAAACACAAATTGTCCATCTTACTTGTAATGAACAGTGGCCCAGAATGTAAATTTAGCAAAAACTTTTTGCTAAAATTAATTGACTTAGCCTTACAATATGTTTGATAAAGTTATCGTACTTTGCAAGACCCTTCTTTTTGTTTAAACAGAAGCTAGAGTGGTTCTAATTTTAGTAATATTTAAAATTGAACTTTTTAACGATTCAACATAGAGCTTGATTATCCTCGGTGAAGTTGTAATTGTTGTTACATTGTAGATAAATTGACTGAAGACACCTTCTATTGCATAATAAATCGAAATGTTAGTTGTAGAGTGTTCTTTAAAAAACGGTTTAATTTCTATATTTTTGTAGTTTTTTTCACACAAAAGTGTCCTTTGGACAATTTAAAATTTATTTTAGGACGACTAATTTGCTTCAAAACATCAACTACCAATTTTTTTTTGGGTCAAAGTTATGAAAACTTTTATGTAAAAATTAGAACTTTTTCAAATAGCGTTATCTTCGATTTGGCCACATGACATTACATACCGTTGCTGTCAGATAAAACAGCACGCATTGTAGTATAGATTAAAATATCTGAAAGTATTTCAAAAGGGATCTTAAAAAACCGCAAAAGTTATAAAAAGAAAACCATTTTCTAAGAAACACCCTATTTTTTGGTAAATTTCTTGTAAAATGAAAAATACACGACATAGAGTTCCAGTGTCTTCGACAAAGTTTTTTAAAATTAATTTTCTACAATTTTTTAGAAGACAGCGAAACTCTATCTCGAACTATTAAAAAGTAAATTTTCTAATTAGAAAAATTAAGAACCACATGGCATATTTGGTCGCTGTTGTGCTATCTTATGACAAACGACATTTTGGGGTAAACTGAGTTAGATCTGCCACATTACTTGTCTAAAAAATCTCTACAAAGTGTCGTTTAAAGGATTTTGACATTCTGCTTGGTTACTGAGGTATAGCGAGAAACGAGCTGAGAAATTTTTAATTTTTTGCTTCCAATGATTGTGTCTGGGGATTGGCTCTAATTATCTTTATGTATGAGATGTTTTTATATGTAAAACTATCTGATAAACACAATGGCATAATTATTTTCGAAACAAAAATGCACGAACTGTGAGAAAAATGCAATTTATGTTTTAAACTGGGAATATAGCATATTTGGCAACACTGTAACCAAAAATGGCTATTTTTTCTAGATTCCCTGACTCATTTCCTTCAAAATGCATCTCACCGATTGATTATAGACCAAATGAAGCCAAAGATATGAATAAAAGTTAATAATTGATGTTTTTTTTCTATGGAAAATTTTCCATGCGCGATTATGACACGCCATACAAATTTTGTCATCAATACACACCTATGACACGTGTGAGACCGACTTTTGTTTACATTTTTAAAGAAAACTCGTAATGTAGTTAACCAATTTTCGTAATATTTGAGAGATTAATGCAGAATAGATAGAAGCATCATTTGTCTTCTTTGAATTGTTTATACCATTTATAAGTTTCAAGATATTCAATCTCAAACTTTAAAAATCGTTTTTCTCGAAATGTGCAAAATGGCGCTTGTCATAAGATAGCACAACAGCGACGATTTGAGCACATGTTTCAATCAAAATTCAACAGAAATAGGAAGAGTTTAAAAACGCACGTGGAATGTCTCTTTTCAAAATTACATCTTCAAGCGTCCATATCACATAGTTGCGTCTAATATTTTTCTAAGATAACAAGGATTTATTTAATTATTGTGTATATAAACGCTCTGCATAGAATTGAATAAAATTGGGGTTGGTGTAGTTTTCGATTTTCGGTAATCTGCCTCCTCATAGTGCAACGTTTCGAAAAATGTTTCATCTTCAGGGTTAGAGCATTTGAAAGTAATTATAGTTTTATCATAATACAAACGTTTTGCAAATTTTCTCAGGACTTCAAATATGTTCTTTGCCAAGTTGAATGTAATAATAAATTTGCAAACTATTATTTGAAGGGTAAAAGCAGACAAAAAATAATTTTGTCTTTTCATACTTACACAATTACGTAGATGTGAGATAAAGGGACCACTATTTAAAATAATAGAAAAGAATTGTACTGCAAGTGCAAAATTTAATCAATTTTATCATAAAAACGAATCTATATTTTTTATATTATCTACCGTGAAAGTAATTTAAACATATTACAAACGGTCAATTTAGGAACAACCAATTTTTTTATATATTTTCTTCAGTTTTCATTTTTTCCAACATGTATTTCAGATGTTTTTCAGAGGTTTTGAAGACGAACATTTTATTCTAACGCGTTAAAATTCTAGCTTCTAATATTCAAAAGATAGAAATATTTAAAATATCCAAAATAAAATCAATTTTAAGACATTTTTAAAAATATCGTGTCCTCCATTTTTTGCTCAATTTCAACTCAAGTCATAACCTTATTTATAGTTGGCAAACCAATTATCCTTTGTTTGTTCCAATGAGTGGTATTGGCATTCGAAAGAGCCCCATTTTTGGCGAAAAAGTGCTCATAACTTTTCAGCGAAAAATAGTTTGATATGTGGTGCCTTGAAACAAATAATTCGCCTTAAAACAATTTTAAAGTTGCATGAAGGCTACTTCAGTTTTAAATCATTACCGCAAAAGTTATTTAACCCTCCGGAAGTCGCGCAAATGGCTCACTGAACGAGCACCCACTGGTGCCCTTAGACAATTTCGCTAGCAGCGTGCACTCAGTGCACTAACGCGGCAGCCGGAAGCTTAAATAAAACAGTTTTTCTATGGAACACTAAGGAACACCCTAAACTTTGATTTTAAATTCGTTGTGAAATGATATGTAAATGTATTCAATAAAATTTTCTAAAATTTGACATTCTACAACTTCGCAAAACATTATTTGTCTCAGGCTAGAATGAATAAAAAGTTAATTTATTGATTTTAGTAAAATTAGAACCACACTAACTATTGTTTTAATCAAAAGAGGGGGGCTTCTCTAAAGAATTAAAAGGGTTAAGTTGTTTAGTTTTAGCAAAAACTCAAAATTCCTGCTAAATTTGCATTCTGGACCACTGTGCAATGTGCATAATTAACGCATCAAAATATTCAGGACCGGCGGAGTAAGTGAGTAGTAAGATTCGGAGTGATTTCTACCCATAGTGACGAAAGTTCAGACATAGCGTGAGAAATGAAAATTTTCGGATAATTTCTGGGCTATTTGAAAACGACTTTTGTTCAGGATATACAAACGACGGCTTAGCGAAAAGGTGTTAATTGATTACTGATACTACTAATGTTCCACAGCTAAGTACCAATTACTGCATTCTTTTAATTTTTGTTGCATTAATTTTCCGATCTCTCCGTTAAAAACTTGTTTTCGCGCATACGGAAGCCCGCATGATAGTATTGGATAATGGGAAGATATCTTTGATGACTGACATCCCCTCAGGCTCAATAGAGGGCGAATTGGATATTTCTTTGATGACACAAATAATACCGATAAGTCTCCTTTTCGAAGCGAATTATGTCCATCTAGTACGACCGTCACCCTGGATGGTCAAACCAAAGATAAGTCATTTAACACCATCAATATCAGCATAATCTAACTAAATAACACTCCGCCGTGCAAGAAAAGCTATCTTTTCTACGTGCCCGCTTGGGAAGTAGAGATTGATGGATTAGTCAATTTTTAGTACTCTTTTAAGGAATGCTACGAGAAGAAATGCTAAAGAGGACCACGCCACTGTTCAATGATTCAGTTCCATCAATGTTCACCATAATTTTATTAATTTTTTTATATTATTCCTTTACAACCATAGGGATAGCAACCAGCATACTATTAGTGTCCCGTGATCTAATTTACAAATTAGACTGGTGTTGTTATTATGACAATTAGCCGAAAGCCGTTTGTTCGCATGCCATTCGGCTGAATGTGATTTGGCGGAATACCTTTGTGCCGAATGCCGTTCGACGGAATGCTGATATCCCAAAGGTCAAATGAGTTTTGGCCAATAATTATTTAGAGAAAAAAATTCTTATGTAAATGTCCATTTTGTTTGACTAAATAACCGTGATCGAGGAATACATAGATACGATGTAATTAGTAACAAATGCGATTTATTTGTCTTAAATTGAATATTGTTTATTTATTCTTGTGTTAACAATGTCCAATGTGGTGTTGGTCTACACATGCTGTGGATATTTCACTATTTTTAGTGTAAACTGTTCTTTCTATACATTTATTTTGCATTTTTTGAGCATTATTTTCTATATACTTTCGGACAAATTACCCTTTCGGCCAAATGACCCTTTCGCCAAAATCACCTGGCCCTTGCGACAAACTAATCCTTTCGACAAAATGACCGTTTTGGTAACATGACCCTTTCAGCAAAACGATTCCTTTCGGGCAAATTATCCTTTCAGCCAAATTATCTTTTCGGCCAAATGACCCTTCCGGCCCAAAATACCCCTTCCGCCATATAATCCTTTCGGCCGAATCACCCTTTTAGCAAAATGACCCTTTCGACCAAATGATCCTCACGGTCAAATCATCCTTTCGGTAAAAGACGGTTTCGGTCAAATCACCCTTTCAGCAAAAGAACCCTTTCGGCCAAATCATCCTTTTGGTACAATAACCTTTTCAACCAATTGATCCTTTCGACAAAATGACGCTTCTAGCAAAATGATACTTTCGGAAAAATGACTCTTTTAGCAAAATTACGCGTTCGGCAAAATGACCCTTTCGGCCAAAGTTACTCTTTCGGCCAAATGACCCTTTCGACAAAATGACGCTTTTAGCAAAATGACCCTTACGGCTATATGATTCTTTCAGCGAAATAACGCCTTCGACAAAATCACCTTCTCAACCTAATGACCCTTGTGGCAAAATGACCCTTTCAGTAAAATGATCCTTTCCACCAAATGACCCTTTCGGCCATATGACCCTTTGGGGCAAATAACACTTTCAGCAAAATAACCCTTTCGGCCAAATGGTTTTGGCCGAATGATCCTTTAGGCCAAATGATTCTTTCGGCAAAATGACCCATCCAGCAAAATTATGCTTTTGGCAAAATGACACTTTAAGCAAAATGACCATTTTAGTAAAATGATCCTTTCAGCAAAATGATATTTTTGACAAAATGACCTTTTAGGTAAAATTACACTTTTCGCCGAGTGACCCTTTCGGTCAAATGATCCGTTCGGCCAAATCACCCTTTCTGAAGAATGACCCTTTCGGCCAAATGATCCTTTCGACAAAATGACCCTTCCAGCTAAATGATACTTTTGAAAACATGGCCTTTTCAGTAAAATTACGCATTCAGCAAAATGATCCTTTTGGCCAAACTGAATCTTTCGGCCAAATGACCGTTTCGACAAAATGACCCTTTCGGCGAAATAACGCCTTCGGTAAAATCACCTTTTCAGCCTAATGACCGTTGTTGGCAAAATGACCCTTTCGGTAAAACGATCCTTTCCGCCGAATGACCCTTTCGGTCAAATAACTCCGCCAAATCACCCTTTCAGCAAAGTAACCCTTTAGGCCAAATCATTCCTTTGGCAAAATAACCCTTTCAGCAAAATGATCCTTTCGGCCAAATCTTTTGGCCAAATGATCCTTTAAGCGAAATGATTCTTTTGGCAAAATGATACTTTCAGCAAAATGATGCTTTCGGCAAAATGACCCTTTCAGAACAATCACCCTGTCGGAAAAATGACACTTTCGGCAAAATGATCCTTTCGGCTCAATGACCATTTCAGAAAAATTACCCTTTCATCAAAATGATCCTTTCGGCAAAATAACCCTTTCGGTGAAATGACTCTTTCCGCCGAATGACCCTTGCGGTCAAATGACTCTTTCGACTAAATGACCCTATCGGCCAAAAGACCCTTCGGGCCATATGACCCTTTCCGCCCAATCGCCCTTTCGGCAAAATAACCTTTTCGGCCAAATCATCCTTTTAGAAAAATAACCCTTTCCTTGTTCTGATCATCTTATTGTGAGAACATCTTCTAATGTGCCTTTAAATATTCGAAAGAGGAAAATCATTTTATCTGCCAAGCTTCCTCGAAAGGTCCGGAGAATATTCCTTGAAGGACCAAGTAACTTGTTCTTAGATACAAAAATTTCTACATTAGACATCAAAAATAACAAGTGTCTAAATTTTTTTCCAGTTTTTACACATTGCATTTGCACTGCGATTAAATGTCATACGAAACGCGTACTCGGCGCAAACAACAGTGAACAGTCTCCCACTCCGTAGTGAACAGAGAGGGCTCAGAATTGTACATACGTGTAAAGGTTCTATAAGGGCTACTTGAACGAATCGCCTGATTTCTTCCGTATATACGCGACGCTAGAAACACAAATGAAAAATTTGATGAAAGCTAAAAAACGCGATTATTGGCGCCGGTTCGTTGACGAATTAACGGAGGAAACAAATTTCGTCTGTTGGCTAGAGCCTACGTGGTGTGTTCGATTCCACCTTTGATTGGAATATGTGGAACTTAGAATTCTTTTTCGGCGACAGCGACACAAAGATGTTCACGCTAAGCTATGAAGTGCGCGTATCACCGTAATGTTCGTCATATGATGACAATTGAGGGCAATCATAAAAGAGACAGTGCTGCAAATATTCTCCTTACAAAACCGATGGTTTTAAATTGACCTATCAACGACCGATCATGCCCACATCGTTACAGTTCCAATGAGGCTGTCGGTTCGATGAAGCATAGAAAGTATTTCCTGACGAAAACATGTAAGTTCTTGAGTGTTTTATCTACAAAATCATAGCACATTACCTTAGTTTGAGTTTTTTTTGTATTGCTCCATTCGTACTAATGAGAAAGGTATTAAAAGGTTATATTTACGAAATATCGCGCAGCTTTAACGATTTATTCAGTATTTCTTGTCAGATTGGGAAATTTAGTAGAATAATGAAAGTTTAAGAATCTCAAAGATAACAACAAGTTTATAAAAGAATGATTGAGAGTTGTGGTTTCATTCGGTTGATATCTCTTGTCACGTGCAATCATTATGCGTTGAATGCCCACCTTCGTTGCATTGGAGTCGTCAAGGGCGGCCTTTTCGATTGTGGTGACGGTTACCGCGACATTAAACATGTTGTCTGGTCGTGAGCTTAGTGGTCTCGCGTCAGATCTCCGTTAAACGAATCCCTTTGGCCTCGTTTCTGTCCGAGTGGTGCTGACTATCTTCGTCCTCCTAAATATGTCTCTCCTATACATAACACGATAAATATCCAAATTAAGTTATCTCTTCTCTTTTGATTGTTAAGCTAACAGCCACCTGGAGATCTGGTCCCAACAGAGTTCCAAGTGGATCTAAGAAGGCCAGTCGGTGATTCGGCTCATGATCTTCTGACACTGATCTTCCGTTTGTCAAAATGCCGCAAGTTTTTCTTTTCCCTGACATTGTTCTCCATCCTTTCTTCACTCTCCATGATACGGTCTCTGCTGCTTAGATGTTGGAATCAGTCCCTCTTGTGCCTGTCTTTTGCTTTCCTTATATAAAAAACCTAAGAGTGTTTCTTCTTGTTTCAATTGCTAATCAAATAAAAGTTCTTGCAAAAAAAAATTTCAAATTGTACATCTAGTCTTCAAAAATATTTTTTCTGCATTTTTGGTATGAATAAAATTGCATTAATATTTTTTGTATATCGATCTGAATTCTTTGTTTTATGATGTTGTAACCCGTCAGGGTAACAATTTAGCACTGGTTGGAAATATATCAATTTTTGCGTACTCCCTCCGTAGAGTGTATTGTTTATGAAACATAATGCTCACCGCTGTTCCTTATGATCGCTCAATTTTCCTTGTAAATTTTGTTTGTTTAAGCTTTGGTGAACGATTTTGTTGGTCTAGATACACTGCTGGCCAATAAAATAGGTGTGATATAAAAATACATGAAATTTTGAGTTTTCTTTAAAAATATTTTTTTATTCCAATATTTGATAGTTAGGCACAGTCGTAAATATGAAAAAGAACACTTTTATTTGTAAATTCATTGTTATGCTTGACCGGAACTCTCTCTTTCCCATGAAATCAAAAAAGCACCTGGTCAATGAAATAGGTGTATTGTAATCCATTGCATTAAAATTTTTCAAATCCAATGATTTTAAGACTTTAATATTTTTAACAACTAGTAGCCTGTGTAACCTCCCTTATTCAACCAAATTTTATCCATTCGCCTTGGCATTGAGTCATTCAAACGCTGATAAGTTTCCGTTGGCATAGTGTACCATTCCTTTTAAATTGCTTCCCACAAACGACCCTTATTTCTGAAATTTTGACCGGATAACTTCTTTTTATGTACATTTCGTAGATTTTCTACGGGATTAATGGTAGGAGATTGGTAGGGTCCGAAATTATAGTCACTTTATTATCCCGAAATCATTCCTTTACATACTTCGATGTGTGTTTTCGATCAATATCTTGCTGAAACTGCCATATAAAGGTACGTTATCTTTGGCATAGGACTGCATGACATCCTTTAGGATGTCCATCCTTTAGCCTTGCATTCGAATCTTGCCATTATAGTAGTGTTGCGAAAAATAGGACCTGCGCCATTCAACGAAAAGTAGCCCCAAACCTCATTGTTTTCGCCTCCGTGCTTTACCATATTTTGCGTGTGTCACAGATCAAACTTTTTGCACTTTAGACGTCTAACGTTTCGTTGTGCATCGGAGGAAAACAGGTTTATCTTTGATTAATCCCTCCGAAGGATATGTCGCCATTTTTTGATTCCTTCTGAACCAGGCCCATTAACGGTGTTGAAAAGTAAATTGCATATTTCTGCGAAGTCTTTTGCTTCGCAATAGTGGAACCTTTTTAGCAATTCTTTCTGGAAGATTGCAGTTTTACAGCCTACGGCGAACTGTTCTCGGACTTACCACAATTCCAATTTGTGCTGTAATAGTCCTGGATGACGCGAATGGATCAGATTTCGCTAATAATGAAATACAATGGTCAGCTGCTGTAGATGTTTTCTTGGGTTTTTTTGCGTGTATCTTTTTTCAAAGGTTTTAAGGCATTTGTAAAGAAGTTTTCGGAATGCCAAAGTGTATTCGCGATTTATTTGTACGTCTTATCTTCTTTAACAAAATTTCTTAGCAAAACTAGTTCCACTTGAGTACAGTGAGATGCTCGACCCATTATATAACAAATCTTTGACTTATTCAACATTTAAATACATTTATTAGCACGCAGAATACAAACTTTACCAAATTAAACCTATAATGGTATTGAGTAAAATAATAACCAGTTATTATATTTCACACACCTATTATATTGACCACACAAAAAAGCCTGTGGCAGTCTTATTTTGCATCTTGACAAAGATTGCAAATATTATCAGCGCCAACAACCCACTAGTAACTTGACAGATACCAAGGCTTGTGTGTGCGGTAGGTGTGACTGAGATTGCTGTAACTTGGTATGTGTAATTGAGAGAAAAACAAAATAATCTATAACACACCTATTTTATTGGCCAGCAGTGTAGGTGTAGTAAATTTTGTTTCATATAACTGTATGAAAAACAAAGGGATTAAACAGACCACCTCTTTCCTTTTGCTGAAAAATGTGTGCTGATTATGCTTCACATCGGTGATGACAGATGCAATTATGCTGGTATGTATTTATTGACACGGAAGAGGAAAGAAAGTTTAGAAAATTGTTGTGTTTTTTGGGACAGTAACAAATTTTGCGCACGCGTGTGCGACGGTAGATTACCGTTCAAAGTGCCGGGCCGTGATCAGTGAAGAGAAAGTTGATCGTAGAAAAATACTCTTTAAAAATTAGTTTATTTGTTTTTCCCTTTTTGTTTGTTTACATACGAAAATCCTAAATTCCGGTAGAAGCACCCAGGCCGCCCTGACATTAAGGGTCTGCGTACAAATCAGAAACCGAGTCGTGGGCTACCGCCACTTACAATGTAGATGTGTCAAAATATAGTCCCTTAGCATTAATATAAAAATAATAATATAAAATAATTTCAAATTTCAAACAAAACCTGATTATTATCCCATATTTGAACAAATGCTAATTGTAAAGTGGTTAATCTCAGGTTTTATTTTGTTCCAAATTTTCGAGCGGGTTGTTCCCCTCTCGACTATTTTCGAATGAACAGTATTACCTAAACTACCCACGTGATCCGCCAGCCCTGAAAACACTACTTCAATTTAAAAATCATTTTTTTCGAAGTATAACGGTTATTATACTGTATCGAACTATTAAGTCAATAAGAAGCTATTTTTTGTCATTGTTGGAAACAATAATGGAACGCTCGACTACTGAGATTGTTTTCCGTAGACGATAGTTCTATGCAGCTATTAGCAGGCAGCCAACTAATCCAAGTCCGCAGCAATCAAAAGCTCCCCGCATTCTTGGACCTTGAAGGTATCCCCAATTCCATTAAAGTTCTATCAGAAAAACTTTTCACCGGAACTACCGACTAGATACACGCACATAAAAGTTTCCAACAAATTGCACGTAATTTAGTGCGCTTCTCAAGCAGCAAGAGATGCGGAAGCTGTCAAAAACGATCGTGCGTGATTATATACCTTGCCGGAATCCTTCGGCGTCAGCCTGTGTCTGTACGAACTTGTTCGGTTGGCGAGCTTGTTCTACTGTGTACAAACATTTCATCTTGCTGTTATTATTGTTTGTCAGCATGTTTTCCCACCAAGATAGCATAGAGTGTCAGCCGTGTGCATAGGCGCGCGCGGTCGGACGAGTTTAACGAAAACGGGGAAAACTTTATTCGTTTTCCCCCTTCCCGGTTAGACAGTGTTCTCGATGTCTCACAGATGCCAGCCAGCAACTAACTATCTTTGCGGTGACGGGTAGGGATTTTCCTGCTGTTCGACGACTGGTTCTGATAAGGCGGTTGGCTGCCAGTCGAGCTGGAAGAATACGGATGTGAATCTTTTCAGAAGTCATAAAGTTTCCCATCCCTCATCAGCAGCTAGGCAAAATTCGGCATCCTCTGTACTGTGTGGTAGGAGGCGCGTTTTACAGCCAACCGCTGGCACCCCACTCTAAAACAGCCTGAAGACGACCGAGCCACTAAATAACATAACAGAAGCAAAACAGAACGTGTGTCCCGAAGCGTTCCACTCAATTTCATTCCACCACTATAAACTTTATAGAATTATAAAGATGCCAGAATCTATTGTTGTTATTATTATTATTATTATTCCTTTTATTTGTACTTGCACCGACGTATGGAATTGGTTTCGCAGCATGCGGAAAAGCAGACGATCCTCATTTCAGATAGAACTATGGTGGTAGCGAATCGAAAACTTTTTCCATTCCTCTCTGCGAAACAATCCTTCATTCTCATCTTGCTCGACCTTCCCGCCATGAATCAACGAGGTCAGCAGTACCACAGAAGTGAGCAAAAAAAATCAATATTAAAATGAAAATTCATTGTGGTGTGATAAAACTTTCATTGCACTCGCAACAAAAGACCCCAAGTCCCCAATTTGCGATAAATTACGGAACCTTATACATACTCGGCCAGTTGCATACAAATCCTGGCTAACGATCCGGCTAGCTGACAGCTTAATGGCACTCCGGTTGCCAAAATCGAACTCGTGCTTCCGACTGTACATTGTGTATCGATCGATTCTTTCGGCAGGCAAATCTAATGGCAGACGTACGTATATATCTCCATACAGCACTAGCACAACAAATTATCGTGAAAACACGTCCGCACCGACCGGGCTGATGAATGGTCTCCGTTGCGAACATTTTCCAAAACCGATCGATTGAGATTGTTAAGTGGATTTGGTGGTCTATTTAGAAGCTGGGATAGTGACGTTATGGGCGAAATGTGTTGCCAATGGAAAGTGGCAGCAGCAGCAGCAGTAGATCGATTTATGATATAAATTTTGATTAACGAAATGCTTTTTGAGGTTTTCGAGGAAAATTTAAATTCATGTGCGTCGTTATTTGGGAAATAAATCACTGATCGACATCGGAAATTGAATTATATTGAGCTTATTTATGAGGGATTTTTCTTTCCACGGAATTAGCGGTGCACAATGTTAAATACACCAAGGCGAAATCGACGTATTCGTTACCGTATCATATCATAACAATTCTTATTAAATCACTTTTAAATAGTTAGATTTTGCTCTGCCATGTATGTATATAATAGGAAAAAGTTTAATAGGTAGTTTTTTGACATTTTTCAACTTGAGCTTTTTCAAATATATTTTTTTTTCTTTTTTTATGAACGACTAAAAGTGAGTCAATTTTCTTTTTTTATGCAATGGGTGCTCGTTGTTAGTTCGCATCCCGAATGTAGTGATCGATTAAATGTTCCACTGATTTGAGAAGGAAGTAGGTCAGAGTGATCGGTCTAAAGCTCTTTGCCTCCTCATAAATGACGCGGTCACCTTTGGGAATGAATTTGACAGTTATTTCCCGCCACGCTAATGGAATGTATCCTATTGCAAGACTGTAAGTAAGAACTTTCTTCAAAATATGCTTGAAGTACTCATATCCTCTTTGTAGTGGAACTGGAATGATTCCAATCATTCCCGGAGGCTTATATGAAGCAAAATTTTCAATCGCCCAAGCCCCTCTTGGTATGCTGCTACTATGAGTAAATTTGTTTTATCCACGACCTCATCCAAGTCACGTGGAGATTCAATCTTAGTCCCCCAAGCCCTCAACGTAGACTTCCCGGTTCGTATCGTAGATTTGGGATTACGATATGTGTCGATATCTAGCGGAACGTTAAAATGATCGAAGACAATGTATTTATGATCAGATAACGACGGTTCGAGCTCGTTCGGTACAAGCAAGTTTGCCAACTCATGCATGATACTGTCAGAGCAGAAAGTTACGTCTAACACATCTTCTCTGCCAGCTCGTGCAAATATTGGGTGATTTCGTACATTTAGTATGTGCAGTAGACCTCTCCACATTTTGAAAAAGTTTTGAAATATACATGGGTCAGCTCAAATTTTTGTTCTAGGTGTGAATTTAAAAACTTTCGCCAAAAATGGCCTCATTTGGACATGATTTAGAGGTGTCTCCAATCAAAAATCGTGTTTTTGCTATGTTTCCATAGGAAAATCATTTACACTCTGATTTGATAAGCCCTACACGTCCACATATCATCAAATGTTGTTCCTTACATATATCTTAACATGTTTTAACAGGTGAACATAGCTCAACAACAACAAGGTGAACATAGCAGAACAACACATAAAACATGTTAAGATATGTGTAAGGAACAACCTTTGATGATATGTGGACGTGTAGGGCTTATCAAATCAGAGTGTGAGAATTTCCTATGGAAACATAGCAAAAACACGATTTTTGATTGGAGACACCTCTAAATCATGTCCAAATGAGGCCATTTTTGGCGAAAGTTCTTAAATTCACACCTAGAACAAAAATTTGAGCTGACCCATGTATATTTCAAAACTTTTTCAAAATGTGGAGAGGTCTAATGTGCAGCTTAGTACTACTTAAGTATTCCATCAATTCGGTGTCTCTCAAATTGATATTTAAGCTGCCCCAAATTATGTGGTGGGCATTTTTATCACTACCGAACCCATTTCTGCCACAATATGATACAATCCTTTTGAAATCATCAGAAAATGATGGTTAATTATGCGGCAAATATACTGAACAATAGACGTATTTCTTGTTTATGTTATCAACAGTCATATTTACCTTGACAGCACAAATAACGCGAGTTGTGAGGTCGGATATAAGACATGCGTCAATAGCACTATGCGCAAGTTTACATGCACGAGGCATTTCACGTGGATTTGTCACGCCATTTTTGTTGAAAGTTACGAAGAAGGGGTTAAGTAGCTTTCCAGCAGAGAAGTTTCCTTAATGGACATACGTTTCTTCAAATAGAAGCTTTTCCTTCCTGCACAAGGCGGTATAGAATTTCAAACGAAAACATACGTTTAAAGTGAAACTACGAGTCATTCACTGTAAGCATACCACTACTATATCAGTTGAGTTATACTGCAGTCTTCATTTGAGTCACTCAAAGTTCACTGTGAATTGAATAACAGCTTCTGGTCACTTGACGTTTTTGCCATTTTAGTTTCTATTGAAAACCAACCTAATATTAGCAAGGTCTCAGCCCTTGGAAATGAATCATTTTAATTAACCACCCCCAAATGAATATGAATGAACACTCACTTACATGAAAACAACTCCGACCAAGATAATAAATACAAACAGGGTAAAGGTAATTTTTAATGCAGTATATCATGTGATGAAATATTTTTAGAATGGTGATTGGTGCCATTTTCAAAATGAAGATGACGTTTTGTGAAAACCATAAAGCAGTGAACACCATCATCAATATGGGTATCATATGGAAGTTGGTAGGCAGTAGTAGGTAACAGGAATATTGATGATTGAATCCATTATTAAAACCAAGATGGCATGCCGTGGCGGCTATCGGTTACCACAAATCAGTAAAAACCGTCTTCAATATGGGTGTCATATGAGAGATGGGACGCAGTAGGAAATGGAAAATGACGATTTGCGCAATTTTAAAAAAACCAAGATGGAGGTTTCCGGTTACCTCAAAACGATTAAAATTATCATCAATATGGGTGTCATATGAAAAGTGGTAGTGATGGTAGTAGGTGATGGAAATTGATGATTGACGCCATGTTGAAAATCAAGGTGGTGGTTTCCGGTTACGTAAGTCATCATTATGAATGTCATTTGAATGCATGTGAGTATCATAGTTTGGCATTATTTCTCGAAATTAAGTCAGAAGATACTGGCATCTGTCTCCTGATCATTTACCTAAACATTTATTCAGTGCGAGTTATACTTATAATTAACAAATATTTTGTACAACTGCTAAATGAAGTGACTTTTATATGCAATAAAAAAATTGTTTTTTCTTCGATGTTTTGTAAACTGTTCTGAATTCACTTAGTAAAAATATTACAAAATATTTTCGTCTTCTTCTTCAGTGGGAATTAGATTAAAAAAAATATTATAAAAATGATATCAAAAAAATTAAACACACCCTCAACTATTTTCATGTTCAATATTTCATGTGGCCTCCTTTCGCCAGCGTCACGGCTTGGCATCGATCCGGCATGGATTCTACAAGTTTTTGGAAGACAGTTGATTCGATTTCCCTGACTGTTTGTTGGATTTTGTTCTCGTACTTTTTTCTTGGGAATGGCCTACAGATGCACGATAGGATTAAGATCTGAAGTTTGAGCAACCAAGACCTTAACTTTCTTATTTTTGAGCCATTTTGACACTACTTTCGCTGTATTCTTAGGGTCTCCGTCTTGGTGAAAGATAAAGTTCCGCGAAGGTTTCGCCTTTCGGGCACTGGCGTGGAGGTTTCTCTCCAGAATATCCAAGTAAACCTCTTTGGTCATAATTTTTTCGATGAATTCCAATGTTCCACAGCCGCTCCTAGACATTGAGCCCAGTGGCGTAGCTAGAAATTCGGTTTGTGGGGGGAGGGGGGGTTGATGAAAATAGTTAATTTTTCGGAAAATGTTAAAATTTAATATGAATTTGATAAAATATTGAAAATTCGGAAACATAAGTAGTCTAACAGAAGTTATTCCATTCTACAACAAGGAAAATCGACATGGAACAGTTGCAAAACTTCAGTAGATTATTTTATTGTATAATATGTCAATGAAGTTAAAGAATACGATCTTTTGTCGTTGATGCAGATAGGCTACAGCTGTTCCTCGATGTGCCTACGCCGTATGGAGTATCTTCCTCCACGCTTCCAGTAGCCCTGAATATTGAGCGACCTCAGGTCCGCCTCAACCGCACAAAACCATTCTGTAGGCGGCCTGCCACGCAGCCGACGGCCTCTTCCGGGTTCCCTGTTGAATATTGTCCTCGCTTGACGCTCATCCGGCATTCGGACCACGCGTCCAGCCCACCGCAATCTGCCGTGTTGTATGAGCTTCATAATATCTGTCCCATATATACTTGGCATAACTCATGGTGCATGTGACATCGTCAGATTTCATTCTCCTGCTTACCGCCGAGTAATATTCGCAGTACCATACGCTCGAATAATCCGAACGCTCGACTGTCGGCTTCCGTTAACGTTTATGCTTCATGACCGTATAAATCCACCGGGAGAATTAGGGTTGTATATAGAGCGAATTTTACCTTCGTTCGCAGACTGCGGGACTTAAGCTGATTACGAATTCCGTAATAAGCCCAATTTGCAGCTGCAATTCGTCTTTTACCCTCGCGGGTAACATCGTTATCGTACGTCACTAGAGTTCCAAGGTACACAAATTCATAATATAATAATATTGATATGGGAAAATGTACTTTTGCATATAAAATATTTAAAATAATCCATAAAGAATTGTAAAACGATCCATAAAAAAGTTGTCCATGTTCCATAAAATAAAACTGAAAATCCATGAAACAGTGTGAATGATCCATAAAAAAGGGTGATTTGATCCATAGATTATGCAAAATTGAACCATAAAATGGTCGCAAAAGAGCACTAAAATAGTAATAAAAGAGCAATAAAATCAACCAATGCTCCATAAAAGTATTGGAAATGTTCCATAAAATGTTACATTTTGCGCCATAAATTAACTGACATTGATCCATAGAATATTAAAAATGTACATTAAAACACGTCGATATGTTCCATAATATCGACAAAAATGTTCCACGGTATTACAAAATGGAGCAATAAAATGTCAGAAAAAGTTCCATAAATTTGATGAAAATGTTTGCTAAATAATTTTTCTTGGTCCATAGAAGATGTAAAAATGAACATTAGAAATGATTCATATATCGAACGTTAAATTATGGTTCATGGATATTTACAAAACGATCCATAAGAAAATAAAATGTTAAACGATCCATTAATATGTGCTTATGCACCAGAAAAAATAAATTTAATGAATTCATGCGAAACTTTATAGTAAACTGAAAAAATAAGTTGTGCTTAATAATTCTCATAACAGTGACAGTGTTTTAATAAGTGAGCTTATACTGGGAGCTAGTGTGATGCGGCTTGGCCGCATAACCGAGGCCAAGGATCCGAAGCGGCGCAAAGCCGCTGAGGATCCGTTGGACGAGGCATTGATTAACCCGTAGCTGGAATTGCAAGCGAACATGTGGTCCTTTCGTTTGCCCGGTTTACTTAAACATAGGGGCTATAGCTAGTTAAAAGCCGACTGAGCGGTAGCGAAGTCGGACAGTGCACAAGAAAGCGATGTTTTCGCTTCAGATAGTTATTCAGATAATATTTGCGACTCATGCCAGCCTGTATCAGTGGTCTAATAACTCTTAGCGCTCTAATATCATAAATACCCTGACGTTTAAAGAGTTGCCATAATGATTTCAGGTTAGCTAAGGTCAGTTAGCTGACTAGTGGGATACGGAAGCTGAAGTTTAACTATAATGTATGTATTGTTTGTTGTAGTTTGACATTACAACCAAATGTAATAAACTTTATTATTAGGTGGAATAGCAAAAATTTCGCATGAATTCATTAAATTTATTTTTTCTGGTGCATAAGCACATATTAATGGATCGTTTTACATTTTCTTTTCTTATGGATCGTTTTGTAAATATCCATGAACCATAATTTAACGTTCGATATATGAATCATTTCTAATGTTCATTTTTACATCTTCTATGGACCAAGAAAAATTATTTAGCAAACATTTTCATCAAATTTATGGAACTTTTTCTGACATTTTATTGCTCCATTTTGTAATACCGTGGAACATTTTTGTCCATATTATGGAACATATCGACGTGTTTTAATGTACATTGTTAATATTCTATGGATCAATGTCAGTTAATTTATGGCGCAAAATGTATCATTTTATGGAACATTTCCAATATTTTTATGGGGCATTGGTTCATTTTAATTGCTCTTTTATTACTATTTTAGTGCTCTTTTGCGACCATTTTATGGTTCAATTTTGCATAATCTATGGATCAAATCACCCTTTTTTATGGATCATTCACACTGTTTCATGGATTTTCAGTTTTGTTTTATGGAACATGGACAACTTTTTTATGGATCGCTTTTCAATTTTTTATGGGTCATTTTTGTTGTTTTAGCGGTGCAAACTTAGGGCTGCCTATTGATATCGTCCGCAAAGTCCAGGAGCATATGCGCCAAGGTTACGAACGATGTCGAAATTTCATCCTCAACCCTTACACTTGACTTCGATCCATCCAGCGTTACACGAATCAGCCGTATTAGTTTCGTCGGAAATCCATGTTCCAGCATACTTTGCCATAATTCATTTCGTTTCACTGAATCGTACACCGTCTTGAAATCTATGAAGATGATGTGTCTGCAAATTGTACTCCCGGAATTTATCGAGGATCGGTCTCAGGGTAAACATTTAATCTATCGTTGATCAACTCTCGTGAAAACCGGCTTGGTATCCGCCAGCGAAGGACTCCTCAAGCGGTCTCAATCTGTTGAACAGAATATGGGGAAGGAATTAAGAAGGGTTATTCCTTGGTAATTATCGCACTCCAGTCTATTCCCTTTCTTTACCGTTATGTATCCGACGCGGTACCCGGGTACCTTTGATAGGTTTCAATTCATGAAATTCGTATGTTTTATCCATAGCTGGAAACTGAAACTTTGTGACATCTTAGAACTTCACTAATTCAAGCTTTTGGGTTAATAATATTGTTGATATAGTAAGGGGGATTTAGGAGGGGCTCCTGAAATTTTTTTTATTACGTAACAGGCCGACGTGGGTACCCCGGTACCCACAAAACTGAAATACCAATAACTAAGGTAATTTCCAACCGATTTTGATGCTTTTTGGTGTTTTGGATTTAGGAACTCATCCGCTTTTGGACTTGGTAAAAATTAATCGGGTTACTTCATTCGGTTTCCGGGAATCCGGATTTCCGGAAGCAGGTTCCAGTACTGGGGAACTTCAATGGAATATTAGCAATATGGGTATAAAAATTCTTGGAATTGCAACAGTAGGCTGTATCTCGTGATTTTGGAACCATTTGGTAATTTGACCCCGGAACGGGCATTCCGGAGCAGGTTCCCGTAGGGCCGTGAGTGGCCATTCCATTCCAATTTCATTTTTTAAATTGCCATAGGGTCCCGTAACAATAAATAACAGACTTCCGAGACAATTTGAAGAGTTTTGATACTAATATTGCTAGGACATTATTAAAATTAACAAATCATACCTAGTACTGGAACAATACCCCGGAAATTCCGGATTACCAAACACCACATCCATTCATCCGGTTCAATTTCATAAATCAAAAAGTGGACGAGTTCCTGAATCCAAAGAAATCTAAAAGTGTCCAAATCGGATATAGGAAACCATAGTTATGAGCATTTCAATTTGTGGGTACCCAGGTACCCACGTTGGCCTGTTAAAGGTGCTTTTGTTGGACACATATCAGTTAAAGAGAGGGAAAATGAGGTCGTCTTGCCAGCTAGCAGGCTCTTCTTCTTTCTCCCATATTTTTGACACAATATGGTATAGGACTTCATATAGTTTCTCACTGCCGTGTTTAAGAGGTTCTTCCGGGAGCTGTTCATTCTATGCGATCTTTTAAAGTGGGATGAACGTTCGAAAACAAATTCAACGTTCAAGATCATCCAATTTAAAAATCCTAAACTTTGAAGGTTTGACAACTTCGAGAAGTTTTTTTATCATAAAACAGCGTGTGATTAGTGATTAATTCTCATAGAGGTATGCAGTTATATAGAATAAACTATTCAAAAATAGTAAGAGACTTGGCGTCTTCAGAAAAGTTGTTGATAATTTTATTCTAAACAATTTTGTTGAAAACATAAATGCTACATGAATGCAGTATATCGAGATTTAAAACAACATGGTATATTTCTTCTTAGTGGAGAAAAACGACACTAACTTACTAAACTAGTGCCGAATTGATTCTAGCTAAAAAACGGAAAAACTCTTTATGTTTCTGGGCAAACTCCTAGTCCTTTTAATATTTAGGGATTTTTGAAAGCAAGTTCTCTTAAATATCTCTTTTGTAAGCTTCAGAGACTAATACCTTCAATGTAATGTGAATTTCATTGTTTATAAACCGCAGAAGGGATTTATTGAATACAGTTCTATCAGAATAACTTGTCGTAAAGGTTTTAAACAATTATATTTGTTACTATGTTTTAATTGCCGCAAGGTTCTACTGTATCGATTTTGTTGGTTATTTTCGCAAATTTGAGACTAAGAGAAACGAAAGCAATGAAATTGAAAGACGGATAGGTATTCTAGAGCGAATCAGTTATAAACTTAGAACGGAAAACTAGGACTAGGCAGGCTCATATGGACATGATCGAAAGGAAATGTGAAGAGTCTTTTGCCTTCCGCTAAGTAGGAGTTAGGCGTTGCACCCAAGTCTACCGCATGGTCTATAGTAGACCATAACTCATCATCATGGTTTACCGCCAACGCCGGCAAGTCCTAGTTTTCCGTTCTAAGTTTATAACTGATTCGCTCTAGAATACCTATCCGTCTTTCAATTTAATTGCTTTCGTTTCTCTTAGTCTCAAATTTGCCGAAAATAACCAACAAAATCGATACATACAGAACAATTATATTTCGATGCTCTGAAAATATATGGGATATTCATGTCTTCAACAAAGTTGTTTGAAATGGATTTCAAAATCTTTGGAGACGTTAAGTTTACACCTACATTTGCTTGTAGAGTAAATCTATTTATTTATGTACATAAAAGTCAAAGTTTGTATGTATATGATTTATAGACTCCCAAACGGCTTAACCGCCATCCGTGAAAATGTATAAACAGTAGGCATTTGTGATGGAGCGTGATTATAAATCCAGATCGAAGTAGGCTTTGAGCAAAGTTTGACGCAAATTCCTAATGTGTCACGTTTTTTTACCAATTGAAAAATATTTCTTGATACTGAAAGGTTAGATTTTTTATACTAAACAAAAATGAACCGTTCAAAACTGTAAACTTGTTCGAGTGTGCAAAATAGTGAAGTTAGTTTAGTAGAAACGTCAGTATCGGTATCGGTTAGTTACTGATTTGCAGTCAGAATCGTCACCCGGGTCCTCACCGATACCTTCTTCATCAACTACATCTCAAGTTTTTCATTGCTGTGGTAAACCAGCTAAGCGGAATGCTCGGAGAAAGTAGTCTGTTGGTGGTGTCATCGCCTAAATAAATCTGGTGAGATCAATCCGATTTATAGTAATTTTTATTATCTTTTTTGTTGAGTATATAAAATCACTCCAAACCCACATCCCATTTCCTTCCCTACTAACAAAATCTAATATCCGTAATACCTATGGAGATTGCGTGGGGAACCCACGTATCTTCTTAAGTAGGTATTCAACTAACATTCTCTTTCCTGTAGCGATCGTAAGGACATGGCCAGATGTGCAGTGAGCTATGCTGTCGTATGAAAAGATTTCACTGTATCAGCCATCCATGATTAGTGTGGTCGTTTTTGCTATGCTAGGCTAGTAGGCATTTGTGATGGAGCGAGTTTGTGTGCTATTGGTTTGGGATTATCTATCCGCCAGATGGAACAAATTTTAATTTTTAATAGCCACTAACTTGAAATATATTGAAATATTTATTAATTTTCAATCCTGTTTAGTGGTTACCCAATTGCTAATACAACAACAACAACAATTAAATGCCAATAAAAGCCGATCCTGACCTGCTAGAGTCAAAACTGTAAACGACATTTTTCATAATTTTCTAGTTTCTGAAATATTATTCTTGTCATATTGAATATTTGTCTGAGCTCTAAGCGGTCTAAAATAAATACATTTTCAGTAAATGTTAAAATGTATGCAAGTTTTCGGTGAGCAAGTTTATGTTCAACCTATTCAAACTTAGCTTCCATTTTGCAAAATTTTCTCTAATCCAGATTTGGAACATCTTTCCAAAAATTAACTCATAATAATTCAGACAGTTATTTTATTTGACACTGAAGTGATTTGACAACTATGAGATTTCGGCTAAGAGATAAGTTACGAGAGCCCCTTCCTACAATTTTTCAAAAGTCCTGATGCTTAATGGACGGTTCTCAATGTCATCAGAGAATATTTTGTAAAATATTTAATTAAATTATTCAGCATGAATCAATTTTTTTCAATCTAATTAATTTTAGTTTGGGGGAGGGGTTTAACCCCCAAAACCCCCACTGGCTACGCCACTGACATGGGGCTGTCTTGTGGTTATATGCAGTGATGATATTTTGTCGGAACATGAATGGTGGTGTGTTAAATTATGTCATGTTTGGAATTACGTCATCGATATAATTCATATTTTTTAGTGTAGATGAATAAATGAACAACTCATGTTGTGGTGCCCTGATCTTGATGAAAATTTAGAAGAATTTTTCTAGAAGCAAATATTTTTAAAAACTGATTCGATTTCATTCGTTTCGGTAAAATGTAATAATCCTATGATCATATTGTTCGAAACGCATATATCAACAGTATATGCACAGTATTCATTCATTGGTCATTCCGATAGGGTGACCATATCAAGCGAGTGAAAAACCAGGACAGTCCAAAGGGGACTACCAGCTACCATCACCTCTTAATTGATTGTGACTTCTCCCCAGGTTTTCGGCAGCAAAAAAGTTCTAGGTTCTGGTAGGTTTTTTTGGATTTACACACGAAGTTCTTGTTACATAACCATCAGCGAAGGTTACATGACATGTTGGAAAAATTGACAATCATTAATTTGGCGGATGATGCGGAATATGCTGAAATCATCTGTGCAGGACCGGCGAGAGGTTATCCGCACTCAGCACACGTCATTGAAGTAAAGTAGAAGCATGAACAGTCCCAAGTAACTTCCCTACGCCATTCCTGATTTAAAAATATGTAGCTGGCAAACTCCAATGACAATCATTATTTCTCGATCTGAGAGCAAAGTGACTACAAATTTCTCCATTTTTCAATTGTTTTATGAAAAATAGCGGATAGGTTGGTGTAAATAATATCAGTTTGAACGCGACCTTCCATACTCCCTGTTAAGTAGGATGTTAGACTCGGCAGGTTAGTCGCTGTATAGCGTCCAGTGAAGCCATGTTAATGCTAGCATTGACCCTGAAGTGGTTCCATAATCACCAGCTAGAGAGAGAACTCAATGAAGTTATTCCACGATAGTTATTGATATTTCGTCATTTCCCTTTTCATGGATTGGAAAAATGTTCGCGGATTTCCAGTACAACGAAAAAATCCACTGGAAAGAGATCTCAAGCAGAAGCAAAGTCACCAAAACGTCTTCAATTTGTGGTCTCAGATTGATCTACAACTGGAACCATTTGGATTTGTTCGGCTGCCAAATTTCCTAGAAAACGAATTAAACAGGTCATTCATAGGCTATGTACGAACGCCTCGTTCTTTATCTTTTCAATTTCCACGTTAGAGAAGAAAATTGAGTGTTAATAATGATATTGGATGGTAGAATTGAGGGATTCGAGTGTATAAAACTCTGGTTGTCGTATTTGGCTTGAGAGTGAGCTTATGTCGCAGTTATGGTTGCGATCGGTCGTAACTGCGATCTGAACCAGAGAAAATAAAGCAAAGACTCAGTAAAGAAAAATATTTTAGACTTACAGGACAAAAACCAGGACAAATCAAGCGTTTTCCTTGACTTCCCAGGACGCCAGGACAGTCAGTGAAAAACCAGGACATGTCCTGGGAAACCAGACCATATGGTCATCCTAATTTAACCCCTATCGAACCAGGTACGGGTGTTTCTCACGCGATGGGGGAAATTTGACTTGGATTCTAATATTAGTTAAAAAAAACTCATTAGTAATCTCCTTCTCTAATCCTTTGACTCATTGAAATATTTTACATTTCACAACATAGTTCATTATTAATTTGGATTTGTAGGACCGTCTATCGAAACCGCCCAGAAAACCATCTCTAAAAACATCCCTTACATAATCACGTTAATTGGAGCACGTTCAACGGTATCAAATTGTGCCAGGCACCAACATCACTAAAACATCCTACTACCCCAAATCCCACCAAGCCCAGATTTGTGCAAGCTGGAAGCTGAGCGTCGAAAATTTTCTATTTCTAAACAGTTTCTCCTTCGCTATCATTCGATTATCAATGTAGAAGATGGTCTCGTTATTTTGAAAAAGGATTTCTTTTGATGTTGTGCTCAGCGCTAACCTGATTCTGTACCTAAACATGCCATCACGGCTGCTCTCCGTCACGATGTACCATCCAAAGTCCTAGATGATACATGCAAAGCACGGAACAGAATACACACTCTGAACCCACTGCGCCTTCCCGCATCAGACTGAGGCACATACGACAGCATGACTGACTCACTGACGATCGGTACCGAGCCGCATGTTGAGGCCCCGAACTACAAATGCAAAGCGAAACGAGAAAAACTCTCCAAAACAGCATAATATTATTTAGCTCCGTGGATTTAGATTGACGGGCCCCTCGCATCGTTCACACTGGATCGAGATGAGTATTGGTAGCAGCGAGGCAAAGAAACCAACATACACACATACACGCATACACGGTAGATCTAAGTTGGCCTAGGCAAATACTCACCTCGATGCTCTCGACAAGAAAGACGCAAAATATCCACCACACAACATCAGACCGAGCGGTAGAAGGTGCTCGCTTCAATCGTTTGCCTTCGATGCGGTGCTGTTGACTGACTGGTAGGCATGTAGGTAGAAGCCCATACTCGTATCGGTTGAGCAGGGTCGAGATGCAAAATATGCTTTTGATTAACATTTTCATCTATACTAACCAGCATTTTATCGGGCTGCTGGGAATCTGATGGAAGGGCAAACTTGAAAAATATGCTAGCATAGGGACATACATACGTAGTAAACAGGGCAAGGCGAAGGTTGCTTGGATGGTTGACTGATCATGTGCATGTAAATTGGGGTTAAACACAGTACATAACCCTTATGATGGTGGTCGGCGGTTGTTCTCAGCTTTCGTTTATAGTTCCAGGAGTGCTGCTGACCCTGTTAATTATTTTTTTGTTCGGATAGTGTTATGTGAAATATGTTAGTACGAAAACTTTTGACCGAGGATCAGTTGTTAGGCGTTTGTAGAAAATTTGCAGTTTGACATACTTTTTCTAAGTATACTTGTAAGTGGATTCGAGATGAAGAGGGTTTGGTCACTCTAACTAAATGTAAAAAAAAAAGAATCAATACGTACAAGCAACAGTAAACATACCACGAAATAACCATTTCACTCGATAAAAACTAGATGTAAATTATCCCTCATATGCTCCAGCTTGACCACTGTTGGTTCAGCGAGTCGTACGATTTGTCGATTAGCAGAAAAACCGCAAAAACCAGACACTATTCAACCATTTTTCGAATATTGGACACTTCCACACACACAAACACACTCACCGCGGCTACATCGGTCCCTCCCGCCAGCCCACATCCTTTCCGGACGACGATGATTTACTGGAACTCACGAGCTTTATTACCCGTTGTTCGCAGGGCCACCCTCGCAAACGATGAAATGGAATTAACAAAAACTGCATGCCCGAATTGCAATGAGAGAGCGCGAAAGAGGTGACCAAACTGTACCCCACCCTCCTACAACAGACAACCGGTGCAGCGAGTGCATCCGAACCCAGCGAATATGTGCACTGCACATATAAACGCTAGCTCCCTTCATTTCCTGCCCATGTTCCAGTGCTAGTCCTTGGCGAGGCGGGCTCAATTCGTCTCATAGCTGGTTGGAATTTACAACCAGTGAAAAATAATTTTAGCAATCTCGTTTGTACGCCCTTGGGTGTTGCTGCCGGTGGGAAGAAAGTGGAAGGGAGGAGGCAGTTTCCCGGTTATAGGAACATAAATTTAGCCACAGTGCAACGGATGCAGCGACATTGTGGCTTGTCGGCCGACAGCAGCAACGTGACGTCGGTACAGATTTTGATTCCGGCGCAGTTCGGTGTCGCCGAGGTCACATACTCTCTTGTTGTAACGAACGGCTAAACGTTCTCGCGAACTAATTTCCTGATGAGGCTCCTCTACCGGACCGGCTCGAATGAGTGTATGTGTGGTTTAGATGGGTTGTTGTTGTTTGAAAATTTCCTCTAAACACGCTCGCTTACTTTCAATAAATTGAGTAGGTATTAAGGGAAAATTTCGAGAATGCCCTGGAATGAATTTCGTTTGAAACCACGCACAAAGCGCATCGTTCGAAGAACGCGCTGCCTGTTGGAGGTAAACTGCTGCACCTGACGGTGTTTTCGGTGCTCGCTGGATTCGGTCAGCTGACCGCCCCGACCGGGGTGCACCAAACAAGGACGTCCCCAATGCCGGCGTCAGGGAAACTATTTACTCTCTCAAGTGCAGCCTTTCCATAAACTAACTACATTTGTGACTTTTCTAGGCTACATGCAAAAATGCTGCTGGCCGTAGGTTGTTGTCGTTCACTGGCTGTGGAATTTTTCCAGATGCACATAGTTTTCCGCAGCAGTGTTGGTTTTCGTGGATTCGTGTGTGGAATCTGTTCTCATCAAGCAAATTCCAGTTGGGAGAAATTTAATTTATACATTTTTGGTATTGGCTTGGAGTTGTGCGGTACTTACGGAAATTTGCCCTTGACAGAAGGTTCAATTGAAGGCCATGCACATTGAACGTGATATACTGGAAAATTCATCGATGGTATCAATTCTGTTATTGTTTCTTAGCTACTAACCTTTTTAACAAGATTTTTACTCAAAGATGTCCGGATCTTTCGTTTGAGTTTCACTCAAAAATTTTTAATCGATCGTAGCTGAGGGACACAGGGAGGGTTTGCGGTTTTCGGTACGATTAGTTAGTCCATCTCCTCCAGTGATCACTTGGCATAACGAACTGAGACTAGGTCCAACCAAAAGACCACAGCCACCTTTGCGTGATACCTTTTAATTAAAGCGAAGTAAACTTGATGTGGGAGATATGTATGACGTCATTGCTTACCTCCTTGGTAGGAAACGTAAAGTGCCCTGTCCCCTAACAATCGTTGCCGACCAGCGTCGAGTGGATTTCGCCATCCATTATGACCACGACGTTGTACTTCGCCGGAAAGATGTTTTTACCAGCACCTTTAGTCGCTCCTTCTGGGTGACGCGTCTAAATAACAATATCTATTTTGTCCAGGTACTTATTCATCGTTTGGCCAGTTGTTTCGACCTCTCGATCTAAGGCACGGAACAATGATACCACCTTGCCTAGTCTAATTCTTCAACATCTACTACACTTCACGATCGCACAGCAGCGTCGGGTGGTTTGAACCAGCTTCTCGTTCGATACTGTCGCCTTAGTCAAGAAGGAAAAAAATGTCCGCTATATCCAGCGGACACGAAGAGTCCCACTATGTCCAATTTCTTTCTTCCGGGATGGAGCTGACAGTACGAACAAACCATGACTACTGCAAGTCACTTAATAACGCTGACAATTTTTTTCTGCACACAACAGGCTTTCTACGATCGGTGATGCGAAATTGTAATAACCACCAGGTGCCAGGATATTTATATCAAAATTCACTAAAATCTGTCAATGTTATACACGTAGCGTTTGTGTGCAGACTTGCCCTGGATACATTGGTAGCGTTGTCTGTTTATGTTGAACATCATCGTGTGATAACGCTGAGATGGTTATGTATGAGGGAATTTCCTTAGTCTCACGCATTCTCATCACACTAACAACGCTTGGAATGCCCGGGAAAAAGTTCCTCCATGTATCGTTTGCAACGGAGTATGCTTCTTCGAATCTTTGCATATATCTTTTATTCACGCTGTCTGGAGTATGCTGAGCCAGATCATGTACGCGAACTTCTATAGTGTCATTTTCGATGTATACGGGGTTGCTATATTTAACATTGCGCATTCAGCGGTGTGATGTATGTTGTTCCGCGAAACGACTCGACTGGTATATTTGAACATAATCAGCAATGTTTGATGTGATGCATACATTTCGAGAAATCAACATCAACACCGTTTGTCGGCAGCGGGGCTACTTGTTGTTAGGCACCGGCACTAATCACTATTTCGCACAGTAAATAGAGGCTGTTGTTACATGCACTACTTGTGGAATAGGCAGCGACCGAATTGACTGTTTCACTTGTGTAGAATGATTTCTAGCTTCTGCTGAGAGCGACGTGTGGAGACAAACTGAATATTTTTATGATTTTGTCCATAAAAACAACCGATCGCTTTAGAAATGAGTAAATGTTGGCCGATTTAACTAAAATTTGAAACGATGGGTGGTATTGGAAGACAGTATGCATAGTAGTATTTTCCGCATTGCTCCGGTGAATATGAAGTTAAGTGTTACCGATGGAAAATTGGGCAAAGCTAATATATCAGTTGGAGGAATTTTAACCAATTTTCATTCAATTTCGAACTTATGAAAAAATTGAGCTTTTTCTGTCAAAGATATCAATATTGAGCACCAACAGAACACACATTTTTTTTTGGAAATTTGAGAAATAAGCCTTTCAGTGGTGATCTTATGGGCTTTTATTTTGTCGGTTCTCGCGGTAAAGAGGGACAAGTCTGTCTTTACCAGAAGACATGCTGGTGGACTTGAGTGATTCGTAGTTATGTATCCTAAGCTCGACCTCCCATCAGCAAAAGACAAATGTTAAGCCAGTAAGGTATTAAGCTTGTTCTAATGACCCTGCCACTTCT
Organism: Topomyia yanbarensis; assembly: GCF_030247195.1. Classification (NCBI taxonomy): domain Eukaryota; kingdom Metazoa; phylum Arthropoda; class Insecta; order Diptera; family Culicidae; genus Topomyia; species Topomyia yanbarensis. The sequence goes on from NC_080672.1 coordinate 19,689,668, forward strand.
AGTTTTCCGATCTGTATACTTCACATCCTTGCTCTCACTTGAGTACTATGGTTCCAAATTTTTAAAACTTTCCCTACCCAGTAATCTCTAGCTAATTGACTTACATATTGTCGAAATAAAAGAAAAGAAAAAAGATTGAGAAATAAGTTCAGTGCAGACGTTATTTGAAGCCATGTTTTTGAAGCTGATGGACGAAGAATTTCTTCAGGAGATTTTATGAAACCAGTTGAAGCTAGGCATTTGACGGCGATGGACGGAAGATTATTTCAGGACACTTTACGTACAGATCGGTTTTCTGAGCGGATGATTTATTTAGCCCGTCTCTATCATACAACAGTCCGACGAATTTATATGAATGGTATTCCATTGACAACCTCCATATTCATTTCTGATGGTTGGAAACTTGTAAGGACATTGAGAAGAACCCGATTTCCAAAAGATTGACCAACGCTCGTTTCATGTAAATTCTAACCGCACATCCTGAAACGCATTGGATCAGGTGACGCTAGTATTTTGAAGGCGATGGATGGAGCATCTATTCAGAAGACTATATATCAAGATCAGTATACGGAGGAGATAATTTCTAGAAGCTGTGATCTGGTTGGTGGACTGTTGATTACCGACGATGTATGGATTACCAGTTCAATTGCCGTCATTCCGATCATGTCCCAGACATATCCATCTTTTTGCACATGCCAGTGAAACAATGATGCAGATACTAATGGTGCCTTCGAGTTATATTGCTGATGATGATTTTAACACATTCTTTGTGCCAGTTGTTAAGAAAGTCGGTAGCGTTAAGGCCACGTTTCTGTTACATCATTCTCAAACTTGTCTTTCAGTTATATTTTCCGTAATTTCTGTCATTGCGAATGGAAAGTTCTTTAAGTTTCCACACTACACCGGGCTCTAGCTCAGTGCATAAATATACTCTCCTGAAAGACCCAACTGCTGATAAAATGTATGATGAATAAGATTTGTCACCAAGGACGGCGACTTTCCGTTTAAAATCATGCACAATGAGCTTGGTTGAACCATATGCGATTTTCTTTCAGATCAAAGATAATCCTCGTTAGATATCGCGAAATTTCACCAAGATAAGTTTAGAATTGTGATATTATTTCCAAAGCAAGTAAATAACGTTACTGGCAACAAACCATTGATGAAGGACTACCCCGTCTACATGCCCGCACACAAAGTTGAGATCGACCGATTAGAGTTTATCCTGTGTGGATCTACTGCAACGCGGTGTTGGATGTTTCATGGACACCTTGCTCCAGTAAGCGAAGTAAGCAAACCGCTCCTAACTTTGGAAATTTGAGATCAAACAAGAATTTACCTGCGGCGCTTCCAGGAACACCAAAAATCTCATTTTATTTCAACCAGAGATTCGCTAGTCTGTTTCCAGCCACCAACGACACTGGTCACGTTCAAAGCAGCTCCCCGTCGCGTTCGGTTCGTGCACGCTAAGCTATTGAAACCCTATACAAACAAAGCACCGTTATTGTTATAGTGAGTATTGTATGCATTTTGTCGGTCACAGCAATCATTGACTTCAAGACATGTAGTTTTCGCCCGCCCGTGCGGGAAGTGGAACGTTTGTTACAAGAATGTGTGTTGGCAGATATGATGTTAGACTCGTTCAATTTCATCATGTTCGTAATGTGGTACTTGTCTTACTAGATCAATTTGCCTATAGCAACAACTTGTGTCACTTCATAGAACATGATAACGTAAAGGTCAAGGTCCCCGTCTGTATGGAGGACAATGCAGTCGACGTTAAACTACATGATTTATCTCTTGGCACACCTGATAGTGCAATTCGCTGATTCATGTCACAATATGGCGAATAGGGTTCGCAATACCGACCCTTTTTGGCGAGAACCGGTACTACGGTACTGAACCCCTCTGTACCGGTAAAGTACCGGTACTCGAATTCTTTTTTTAATTCGAAAAAAGCTTCAAACTGAAATTGAATGATCTTATTCTCAGATGATTGATTTGTGCTGATCAAAAAAAATGTTTATTGTTTTTAATTGCTTCGGAATGGCAAGACTCATTTCACAGAAGATATTTTTCGTATAGGGCACCTTCTTTTATTTCGAAATCTAGACCACTTTGGAATCAATAACTGCTAAGTGGTGCGACTTTCGTCGACTTGAACAGATGGCAAATATAAGAAACCCTATTAACAACAGTAAATCAAAGCGAGAATGGCAGTAAATCCGAGCAGGTTAATCGCATTTCCTCTCTTGCTTGTCTGAAAATTGGTTTCGACCTTTATGTCGTTGCCTACTATTCTTTAATGCATATCAAGGCTCCATGCCTTCCTGTAAACTATGGAGTTTTGCTGAATTTTCCGATCACCAATAATTACAAATCGCCCCATTTGAAGCAGTTCATCAAGTCTAAAACTGTTAGCTACTAAATCGCTGTTCGTTCTTTTATAGATAAAGGTTTTAAGAGCAAACCAAATACAGACATGACTTAGACCATAGTCTTATTACGTGCCACCCAGTGAATAATGGAAACCAATCAGAATGTCGCTAATTAAACTTTAACTTCTAGAATTATTATGATGATGACCCCACTTCATTCCCACACAAAGTTGTTATCTCAACGATTTATCTAGAAGGCAAATTAATATAACTAAACGTTACCTTACAGACCGATATTTTGAAACAGATCCCCCTGCAGAGTTAACATATTTGTCATAAAAAATTGTATAGTACCGAAAATACCGGTACTGGCTTTTGTTCAGTACCGGTATTACGGTACAAAAAAGGGGTCGGTATTCCCGGGATTTTCGGTACCGGTATTACCGGTACCACAACCCCAATGGCGAAGTGGTTTCCATTAAGACTGACGTTCGGAGAAATTTTTCCGCGGCATTCCCCGCCTAAAGTGTCCCATACCTTCCTTTGTGACCCTGGAATATGACACCCTCTATGCACAGTTCACCCTGTGCACATATGATCATCAAACTGCCACGTGTCAGTTTTGTGAACAATCTGCACATTATGGAAAACCGTGCGTGGAAACTCATAAGAAGAAAACATCACCTACAACCAACAACACCATCCAGGCTTCAACGTCCACAGCTAAAACACAATCAATTGTCCAACCAGTAGTGACGGTTAAACGACAAACAAATATTGCAGTTAACAAGGATGAAATCTCCACGACCGCAGCCAGCAAAACGAAGAAGCATAACAAAACTATAGACCGAAACCTTCAAGATAGCAGCAACGATGATACTATTGACGAAAGCGACGATTAAGGAAGCACAGTGAATAACCCTCAGGTGTTGTCAGGTGACGCCGTACATGCTCCACCGCCTAGGAAACGAAGGTAAATTGCGTGCTAAGGATTCAATGTTTCATTAAAATGTTACTTTTTATTATTTATTTTCTGTAAATATATAAAAGGCCCACGGCTCCTTTAAGTTCACGCAACGAGCCGTGTCAATTAAACGAATTGAGAAAAAAGTATTTTCCGCGTTGCTGCTGTAAATATGAGGTTGAGTGTTACTGATGGAAAATTGGGCAGAACAAACACATCAGTTGCATAAATATGACCGTAGCGATTGGTAGTACTATTAATTTGCTTGAGTCAGTTGTAGCTAAATCCATACAATAGTGCAGCGCAAGCGGTGGAAATGTAAGAGCGAAGCACGTTGACTACAGGTGCGACATTGTCATGTGTATTACAAATAAAGTCAGGCTGGTTGTAGTCACCAAACAATAATGCTGATTACAGTCATTACTTCCATGGCAAGAAAAAACAGCATCAATAGGTCGGATATGGCTATTTGCACTGACTAGATCATTCTTGCGTTCTGGGGGTAAATATATTACGCCGATGCTGTTATACGATCAAGTATCTGTTTAAAGAACAGCTGTTAAAGCCAAACCTCAACAGGTGTTGGATCGACGAAACTGTTCAATGCGGATGATACAGCAATGAGTACGCCTTCACCGCGAGATTTGCGGTTGTTCTATAAATGGCATATGAATCGCCAAAAAGCAGCCGAGAATTAATTCTATCATCTAGGCAGGTCTCGGTGAGGAAAATTATGACGTAATGAAAGGCAGAGATAGCCAGAAAAATTTCATCGATTTTTGTGCAGAGCCCTCGGACATTTTGGTGAAAAATAAACAGTCTGTCACTTGAGTCTGCATAGCAAGTTGATTCCCAGATTCCATCACGTCTATCCAAGAATGATCATCTGATCAGACGAAGATATGTGCGCCTGAAATGGCATTACTTGAAAGGCGAGCAGTACCATTCGAAGCTGTAGCAGAACATATATGGCTTCTTATGTTACCTGGCAGCAGGATGAAATTTTACTATCCTGCTAGCAGAAGATAAACTTAAAACAGATAAAGAATGAAAATATGGCGTGGTTATAGATTCGTGTCTATCAGAGAATGTGTAGCTAGGCGAGTTCCTGCATTTGAATGTACCAAGAAACACTGATCATCAGATGATCATCCTTAGATCGACATGACAGAATTTCCCGCCAATCTCACTGCATTTGCAGCGTTTTTTGAACTGTACCGAATGAACTCTCTGAAAGATGCATGAACAGTCAGGCGACAAGACCGTAGCTCTGAACTGCAAATGCATGTGATCAAAGACTAATTGAATCCTCCATCGAGCATAGCAATAGCTAGTCTCACTCTTGTTCATTCGGCAACTCAATGGTATATTTTAATATTTTCAAACTCTTCCAATAAAAATTTCTGGACTACATTTGGTCGGTGTTAAGTCAGATCGAACTAAGTCGCAAAATCTTGAAAATTGAGATAATGAAAGCACTGGATAAAGAATTTTATCAGCTGCATTCGACTTTTACCAGATTTGCAATATGTTATGACAAAAATAAATTTTGAATTATAACGCAAAGGGTCCTGCGACTCAAACTTTAAACTCGTTTTTCTTGAAATCAATGCAATGTCACTAAGTCTGGTTTGACTTAACACCGACCAATTTGTGGTCCATGCCTAATATCTATACACAGCGCTCGATACCGATTTGAGCGCACGACCACACTCGTGATTCTCAATGAGGCGTACCCAGAGTTTATTGGACGCTTGAATCAGAACGCGTTGAACGCAACCTAAACCTAAACGGTTCAGCAGGAAGTGCATAGAGATAGCTGAACAGAAGGAACAATATCGCAAGCGATGTTCAGAAAGGTTGAGCGCGTCATTTACGAATAGTGACGCAAATCTGCAACCGAGGAGCAATCATTGTCAAAAGACCCAGCGACCAATAAATTTATTACAACCATCATGTCGTAATGCGTAACAATGGAATCCGTGTTCGTGTCGAGAGAAGGCGAGTGACGAAACATATTCCTTCTTACCTGAAGTTTCAATACGAAATAGAAGACGTAAATAAATCTCAAATTACGCTGTGCACATATGAAAGACAGGCCCTTATGTGCCCGTTTTGTAACAAGTAGGCATACTACCGGAAACCATGTACAAAAACCTCTAACGAAACAACATCAACTGCAAGCAAACTCAACACACAGCCCTCATCTACATCAACTGAATCACAAACAATCGGAAATGCAGCTCATGCATCACCAAATGCTGCAACAACAAAACCTACGAACAACGTGTCCGATCATTGTGATGCGCCTACTACTCCCCTCAACTGCCAGGGGGCCTACTGACCGAGGACCTGTGGTGTTTTTGTTTTTCCAGTTACCACTCATTCGGTATCGAATTGTGGACATCGGAGTTCCGTACATTTTGCAGGCCTTGTACAACGTCATTTCACCCTTCTGTATGCTCGAAATGCACTTGTTAATGGTTTCTTCTGAACATTTTTCACTGCCGGGTTTTCGCTTAGAACACAACCATTGTACTTTGAAGTGTATACTGAACAGTAATTAGGTATGTACAATCAAACAAAACACTGAAAAGTTATGCCTAGGCAGTTATTTGCAGAGTCGTAGAATGTACACAAGCTTATAGCCACAACTGGAACAGTTAAAAAACGGCCTACTTCGCACGACGCGAAATAAGGAACATGGCTAGTCAAGTGTACCAGTTGTAGCAGTAGTGTATGAACAAATAAATATGGATAAATGGTGTATATTTTTTCTTTTTTATTAAAACTACTTGTATTAAAATTGCCTAGAACGCTATTTGTTTATATTTATTGTGCGTATTGTACTCATTTTTTATTGAATTGGAAACGTGTATTCTTAGCTGAACTAGTAGGTTCACGGCGGGTATGACAATTTGAAATAAAATAACAATAAAATATTGCAAGACTTTTGTAATGTTATCAACAGTATCCAAAATAAACAGTGCATGTATTATAGTTTCACTTTATAACAATGAATTTAGTAGCAACCAAAGGTTTTGTTTGATAAAAGTGTTTTTTTTTCTCAATGATACCATAACTGGTGCTATTGCCATAACTGATACTCCTACCCTAATCGTGAAAACCCCTACAACATCAATAGCGAGTACAGTATGGACGAAAACGATAAACCGAGAAAAGGCGGAACAAGTGATCCCCATTGCCGAAAGAAAATCTTTACTCGATGTAACAAATCGTTGACACATGATCCGATGAATAGACAATGAAATTCGATTTATTTATTTTTATTTGCGCATTGTAAAAATTGAAAGATCCAAGGCTCAGGTAAGCGAAGCGAACGCTTTGAGCCATGTCAAATAAATGAAATAAAATAGTACCTTCACGCCTGGACGCTGAATAGCGACTACCTTGCCGAGTTTACATTCCTACATAACAGAGAGTATGGAACGTCGAGCTCAAACTGATATTATTTACACGAACCTATCCGCTGATTTTCATATAACAATCGTTAAACTGGAGAAATTTTAAGGTTCAACTGTGACATCTTGGCCATCTTGGAAAACAAAAAAGGAATTTTTCCTCACACCGTTGGAAAATCTTCGTGAAAATCAATCAGTAATATTCTACCAACGCCACGACTACATTAATTAATTTTCGGGAAGATTTTCCCAACGGTGTAAGAAAAAACTTCTTTTCTCGTTCTTCAAGATGGCCGCATATTGAGGCGTTCTTAGTTGAATCTCAAATTAACGGTTGGCTTAGTAGCTATTTCAATCCGAGCTCTCAGATCGACAGATAATGGTTTTCATTGTAGATTGCCAGGTATAGCGCAGGGAGGCTACTTGGGACCGTCGATGTTTCTGCTTTACTTCAATGACGTGTATTTAGCGCTGAAAACTGATCGCTAGTCCTGCACAGACGATCTCAAAATATTTCATTGCATGTGCTCAATTTAGGGTTACTGATTTCTCATCAACAGCATGAAACTTTGCGTGTGTGAAAATCCGAAAAAATGCTCGGTGATCGAATTCCCAAGAAAGACTTCCTAGCAGAGCTCTTCCTACAGACCCCTAGAAAGTTTTACTACCGAACATCGGGCAGCCAGTAGAAATCAGTCAGGATTTCGGCAGCTGTCAAAATTATTAAAATCGCGCTACCAGAATTCTATACTCTATACTCCTGCCAGTTATGTCGGGCAGATTTACCTCACCGATTCTCTTTTTTTGTTAGTCTTTGTTTAATTTTCGGCACATTTGCAACAAACTTCCAAGAAGGTTATCCGTATAGTTTTGGCAGATGAAAAATATAAGAAGAAACAACGATTTTTTTAACCACGGTAAGTAATATGAATTTCATGTCTCTATATTAAAAATTCAAAAAAGTACAAAAAAACCCAAAGCAATATAGAACTAGTCCTGCCGGTGCGTGCCTGTAAGGTGCGTAAATTTTATATCGCTGCCGGCTATCTGGGGGAAATCTGCCAGGCACGTCCGAGCGGGGCTTCTTAACTGCCGACAACCTGTGGAGAAAGCACAATCGATCGAGAAGTAACAGGGAGATACAGTTCCCTGTCGACTGTCTTGGATTTTCACTGATATTGTCACCCTACTTGAACATGAACGATTCTGGCGATTACACAAAAGTGAAACTAGTTACAACAAATTATTCTAAACTATCATATGATAGCCGATGTATGATTAAGTGCAAATATTCTACACGAACAATGAAGAACCACTCCATGAAACATCGATAACAACTCCCATAATCAGCGTCCATCGAATGCAACCTCTCATTATTTGTGTACAGTGCGAATTGAATTAGCACAAATGTTCGAATCGAGGAGGTAATTAAATGTCACTGAACTTTTGCACTCGATTTTCTATTTTGCGTTACCCTCATAGTCAAAAACGTGTGCTTTCATCATGTGAGGGCGTAATTCTGCAATGCTCCGACCAGTAGAATCGTTGTTTGATTTAGATTTATCGGGCTAAAATTAATATTTGATTCCATCCTGAATTATTATTACTATTATTACTTCGTCCCTCGCCCCTTTCTCCAGGGTGAAAGCATTTTTTTCGCAATGTGACGAGATTATTTGCAAACAGAGGATTACGTTTTTTTTCGCTACTCCCATGGCAATATCTAGCGGGTAGTTATTTATCGGATTTGATTCAATAGAACCAGTTGCAAGCAAACTTTGCACCGAATTCGTTTGCACTCTCTAAATATGAACCTAACGGAGCAGCGATTCGTGGAAGAAATTCAGTCGAAATTCCACAACGACCGACGACGACGACGACGGGAGGGTATGAAATCGAACGCGACATCGCCATGCCAGCTGAATCCCGAACCCGTCGCTGGTAAGCTTCGATGTGGTCTAAATTTAATAAACATCAACATAAATTTAAATTCATTCGTTGACGCGCGGCGGCGGCGTCCTCCGATAACGGGACGAAGCAAGAGAAGCGCAATGTAAATTGGATATAAAATTTGCTTAAATCTGGGTGTTTCCTGAAAATGTGCGCGCCAAAGCAGAAAAGTAAACTTGCGGTTGAGTGTCATTTGGGTGTTTGATCCGCGCCTGGGGGGGTGGGATGGAGTCGACGATCCGATGATGGCACAGGATGCTCGCTCCCTTATGGGGGTGGCTGTCAATCGAAATTCAATTCCGTGATTTTTTGGTTTCTAACGAGAAGGAAGGGCACACACTTTCTGTGGTGTAATCTTTGTGCAAGAAAATCGCGAGTCGACGTATGAAGTGCAAAGATTTATCAGTTTGATGTCGATGGCGCCGTCGCCGGTTGTCGATGAATTTGGTAGCGGAACAGTCGTGCTACGGGATAAGCTTTGTGTTTAACCAAGCGGGAAAAACGGAATGTGCAAAGTAGCTGCCAGTCGGTTACGGAAGATGTATTGGCAAAATTTAGCTGGCGGATTCGATAAACAGATGGCTCCGTGGAACTTGTTTTGATGTCCTCGGTTCTCATTTGAGGGGGGGGGGGGGGGGGCAATGCGGTTACTCAATATGTTTGTGGAAAGACAACAATGTCGCGGAATATGCTCTCAGGCTCCCAACATGTGCAAAGAATAAGGGGATTGTAAAAAAATCTGAATGTTACATGGCGGATTTCAGTAATTATGATTCTAATAACAAATAACAACTGTTAAATATTAAGTGTGGAGACTGTGGAAAGAGTCAAAAGTCCGCTGCTGAAATGGAAGGCGTCTTTCTTAAATTAAACATTGCACTATCACGATAGATGAAATCGCTTGTAATTTTGTTATCTTATCATAAATTGTTTGGGGTGTCTTTGAAAGGTTAGACCGTAGAAAATTTGTTTCACATATTGTTTGGTTTGTATACAATATGGTATATTTAAACATCGATTTTTTATAATATAAATATATTGTTTATTGGTAATAGACTAATTGTTTTTATTTCTATTTACTTGCAGATAACATGATTTGATTATTACGTTAATCCACATGCCAATAAGGTAAACTAAAAATCTGAACGTTTTTGTGATACAAATTCATATAACCCCAAAAGCCAAAAAGCCTCTCAATGAGCGCACTGTACGGAATGTATATCTTCTGACCTACCTTGGGCGAATAATTTATTTGGTTTCTGATGTAAGCGTCAATACTTTATTTAAGACTTTTTAGTGGTATCTTACGAGGAAAACAGATCCAAATGGTGAGCTGAGCGAAAGCAATTATGTAAAAAATTCCCCCAGAGGCAGAATTGGAACTTGCAACCCTTGGAACTCCGGCCCAATGTACAAACTTTTATACTATCCCTGGCATATGATGACGTCCCGGAAAGAACATATGATTATCGCACAGACGACAGTGATCTTACTCTTCCTCTAAAGCGAGATCACATACAACCGCAGCTGCCACCAAACAAAATGGATCTATTTAGTTCCTCCGCTAGATACCACATAGTTTCTTTCGCTTAACTCACCATTTCGATCTTTTTTCTTCGTTGCACAGTGGTCCAGAATGCAAATTTAGCAGGAATTTTGAGATTTTACTAAAACTAAACAACTTAGCCTTATTTAGTCTTTGGAGAAGTTTTCGTAGTTTCTGAGTCCCCTCTTTTTGTTGAAACAACAGTTAGGGTGGTTCTAATTTTACCAAGATCAAAAAATTAACTTTTTAGAAACTCTAGCTAGAGCCAAACGACCTTGTAGAATGACAAATTTTGGAAAAGTTTGCTGAAGACACGTAAGCTCTATCTGTCATACTTTTTATTTTACAACTAATTTAAAGTCGTAGCAAAGGGTGTTTCTTAGAAATACAGTTTTATTCAAAAAACTTTTGCTGTATTCATTTAAAACTGAAGTAGCCTTCAGACAAATTTAAGATTGTTTCAAGGCGAATGATTTGTTTCATGGCACCATATATTTAATTATTTCCGTTGAAAAGTTATGAGCACTTTTTCGCCAAAAATGAGGTTTTTTGGAATAACAATACAAAAGATAATTCTTTTTGAACTATAAATGGGACATTGCAAGATGACGTCATATGAGTAAAAATGCTCGAAAAAATGACAGTTCAGCGAGTAAATGTAAACAAGCTCTTTGAGCTGTCAGAAAAGTGAGGTTATACATTTTCATGCAATGCTCAATAAGGTCATGATTAGAGTTATAATAGAGCAAAAATGGCGAAAACGATATTTTTTTAAATTTCACCAAATTGATTTAAAAAAATTTATTTTGATGTATTAAGTTCTTATATCATCTGAACGCTAAAAGCTAGAGTTTTGATGTATTAGCAGAAAATCTTCGTCTTCGAAAACTCTGAAAAACATCTGAAGGATAGGGTGGAAAAAATGAAAACTGAAAAAGTTATATTAAAAATTTGGTTTTTCATGAATTGACTCTTTGTAATATGTTTAAATTACTTTCACGGTGAGCAATATAAAAAATGTACTTTCGTTTTCATGATAAAATATTGCACTTTACAACACTTTTCTATTATTTTAAATAGTGGGAAGGGTGGTTCTATTTTTTTAAAATCAGAAAATTAACTTTTTAATGGTTCGAGATGGAGTTTCGCTGTCTTCCCAAAAATTGAATAAAATGAAATTTAAAAAAACTTTGCCGAAGACACTGAAATTCTATGTCGTGTATTTTTTGTTTTACAAAAAATTTACCAAAAAAATTTGGGGTATTTCTTAAAAAATGGTTTTCTTTGTATAACTTTTGCAGTTTTGATTTTTCATTAAGATCACTTTAGAAATACTTTCAGATATTTTGAAGGAGAACAATTTGTCTTAATATATTGAACCTCTAGCTTCCCTCGTTAGAAAGTTATATATACTTTTTATTAAAAATAAACTATTTTTTGAGTAAATATTGCAAGATATAAAAAATATCGTATTTGCCATTTTTGGTGGTCTATACTATAAAGCATGCTATTTCATATAAAAGCAACGGTATTTAATGTGTAGTGCCCGAATCGAAGATAATTATATTTGAAAAAGTTGCATTTTTTATATAAAAGTTTTTATTACTTTAAAAACGTGTTTAATCCACCTAACAGTGTGATGAGACATTTCTTATAACTCTTATCACTCTTCGGATATTATATCGTTTGAGAGCATTTAGAACTTGATGCTTCGCGATGTTTTTGATAACACATACTACATGGGATAGTGGCAGGACTCAGAGAATCGCTCAAATCAGCACAGGACAACATCAGTGCTAGGAATCTCAAACCAAATCAATGGGAAAGCGAAAAAATGGCCCATAAAATAGACATACCAACGAATTATTGTTAATGCTCTGTTAATAAAATATCTATATTGTGGTGGGAAAACTGAATTTTCCTAAAGGGGTTATATATTGTACTGAAACAAAAAAAACGAATTTTTTTGAATCGATTTGAAGTTTATATTTTACTCAAATTTCCAACGCGACTGAGAACTAAGAAATCAACGCTTTTTCTTGAAAAGGGCGATACTAGCAGTGATACCATTCAAAGAAAATCAACAGTGTATATTTCCAGACTTGGTTTTATTTCCTATTTAAGAACTATTGTATTTTTTTACATTCTAGATTGCATGATTCAGTGATCGAAACCCAAAACTTCATAAAGTATTTGAAATTATTAAATTAAAATTTGTTTTTGCTATTGAAATTGACAAAATGATAGTATCGCCCCTTTGGCGATTGTTTACTTTTTCGGTCCCATCTATCAGCATTGAAGTATCGCTCTTACGTTTTGTTACAATAACTACCGTTTTACACCACCGATTTCGTCCGGGTTTTTTCAATAGAGATCATTGTTACTATTTACAGCTGGTATCAGTTTGATAATCCTAAAAAATACGAAAATAACAGTTTCGCCTCTAAACTACTAGCAAAAAAAGTATCGCCCTGTTTGTTTGCATGGAGCGTGGAGGGCGAAACTTTAAATAAACAAACAAAAATATAGTTTCGCCTGTTGTACTTTTTGCTGTAGTTTAAGAAAGCAGTATCGTAGAATCCAAACTTTTAGGTTAATTTGTTGCGTTTCAAAGCCCTCATTCGCATGTATCTATGTTTACATTTGTAAGTATCGCCCTTTTCACAAAAAAAAGCGTTGAAATGAAATCGCAGCTCCTGATATCACGCTATCTCTGAAGTACATGCGTGCATAGTTTCAAATTTTACTTCGACATCGACTTTTTCTAAAGGTGACTTCCCAGTAGTATTCTTGATTTGAATTATTATCGCTAATCCTAATGCAAAAGAACAAATAAAAACCACACGAAAACGAACCGTTTGGGAAAATCATCATCATTAGTGGAATTTTCATTTTCACGAAACTTTTCGATAACCTTCCGTCACTTGCGTTAATGCACTGGGTGACAGGAAAAAATGACCCCTATCGGCCCACCTCTGCGTCGATTCCTAGTCCCACCAGGAGTACTTGCACCAAATTTGAAGCAAATCGGACAAGTCCAACTACCGCACCAACGGGCCTGAAGTTTGTATGGGAATTTTCAATAATTTACATAGAGAAAACCCACCAGCACACATTTTCGCCGCTAGGTGGCACTGTATGCATCGTATTATCACTGTAAGTGAAAATAAGAAGGATAATTGAATTGTCTACAACTTAGTCGAAGACTGCAAGTAAATCCGACTTTGTTAAAAGAAGTTATTAAACTTTTAATGAAGTGATGTCTGAGTCAGTTTTGCATGGGGCCTGATAGTGCGTGGTTGTGTATCAGTACTCGATTCACACGAACTAAACATTTTTGTGAAATAATCGTTGGGTTTAGCTCAATGGTATGTTCAGAAGAATTATAGTAAATAATACGAGTCATGCTTTGATTAGAAAATTTTAGTTCCACCTGTTACCGCATAGAGGGCGCCAACACTAACTTTTCAACGGAGAGAGATAGAAATTTGGTGTCTTCTACAAAGTTATAGAACAGGCATTTTTCAGTATTTCTTCTGAACATCTTGATACTCTATCTCTCTTCTATGAAAAGTTAGTAGTGGCGCCCTCTATGCGGTCACAGGTGGAAATAAAATTTTCTAACCAAAACATAACTCGTATTATTTACTATAATTCTTGTAAACATACTATTCCGCTAAATCTAACCATCATTTCACAAAAATATATAGTTCGCGGGACTCGAGTACTGATACATAACCATGCACTGCTAGGCCCCATGCAAAACTGACTCAGACATCACTTCGTTAAAAGTTTAATAACTTCTTTTAACATAGCCGGATTTACTAGCAGTCTTCGACTAAGTTGTAGATAATTAAAATATCTTTCTTATTTTCACTTACAGTGATAATACAATGTATACAGTGCCCCCTAGCGGCGAAAATACGATCTAGTGAGTTTTCTTCATGTAAATTGTTGAAAAATCCAATATAAACTTCAGGCACGTTGGTCCGGTAGTTAGACTTGTCCGATTTGCTTCAAATTTGGTACAAGTACTCCTGGTGGGACTAGGAATCGACTCAGGGGTGGGCCGATTGAGTTTTCAAAAATTCATCATTTTTCTGGGCAGCCTAGTGCACAGTGCTTTAAAAATCTAGCGAAATCGTCTTAGGGCACCAGCGGGTCTGTAAAGAATACTAAATATTAATTTCTATTCCATACTTTTCAGTTCAGCAATTCGAGAGATCGTGCTCACCGCAAGCCATGAAAAATAGACTACGTTGTGAAGCGATGGTCACTATTTATTAAAAAATCACGGTTGAATAAAAAATAAAACTATTAAAAAATTTCAAATAGTTTATAATTTTCACAAACTTATTAGGAAAAATTGTTTAATAAGCTTTCGTAATATTGTGTAGGAAAAAAGCTGAAAATTTGAAAATAAATCTGAGGATTATGATTGATTACAGAACTCTGGAATTTTCTATTGGAATGTTTTCAGGCAGGAATTTGATATTGATGCTATTAGACAACTGTGAAATCAAGATCAATAGATCAGTTACATATCAGGACCCCATTCCGACAATTTAACAAAAGTCCTCATGATGTTTACAACAACAGAATATCAATCTACGGATCAGATAATGTTATTGTAATATTGAATTGAATCAGTCTGCATCAATAAATTTTCAACTCCAATCCAATATTTTTTTTTGGTGTGGGAGGGGGGCTGTATGGTGTTAAACCCCAAAACCTTCTTTTGGCTACGCCGTTGCTTGGAGTTATTTATTTCGCTTTTCATTTTCCGAAAGGTTTCAGATCTATCCGATGGTCATAAGTTAGAAAAATTGCAGTCAGAAGGTTCGCATAAATGTACATTTTTGCACTGAAAAGTTATCAAGTTCCTTCCAGACAACTTGGAAGTGTTCGGTGATTATTTCTAGTGGTTGTAGATAGAAAAATGAAATACAAAATTCGATTTATCGAAATAATGTTTGGCTTATTTCAATGGATTATTACTATATTGAACAATAAATAGGCGACGAAAAGTAATCCACAAACAACAAGCCATAACTTTTAAAGTATTCAAAATAGATATTTGAAGTCTTCAGTAAAGTTATTCGCAAAAGTAAGAGCCTCAAATTTGCTGAAGGCATCATTTCGTTATAATCACTTCCAAGAAAATTTGAGAAAATATCTCACTCATAGGGGGATTAATCAGCAAAAGCACAATACCAAAAGAAAGGGCATATTAGCTCCATTAAATTCTCCGAAGATACAATTGACCTAAAATAAGCCGTTTTGGCGTTAATAATAGATTACATGTTTTTGGTCATATTTCTGGCAATGGGAAATGATAAAAATCTTTCGTCCGCATTTAATTATAAATATCTCTTTTGATAATAGTCCGATTTCAACAATCTATAGCTTGTTCGAAAGGTATTCGTTAAAGCTGTCTAAAAACATACAAATTGGTAATCTATATTGTCAATTTCTGCAGATAATTTAAAAAAACTGCAAAAAACGCCATTTTTACGCATTCAAACATTTATATCTTAAAAACTAAACATCAGAATCAAAAAAAAAATAATAGCGTTCATACTGTTTTTTAGTTCTTTCATTTAAAATTGGTTTGGATAAGATCGGTTCAGCCATTGCTGAGAAACACGAATGAGAATTTGTCCGTTACATACACACACACACACAGACACACACACACACACACACAGACATTGTCCCAAATCGTCGAGCTGAGTCGATTGGTATATAAGACTCGGCCCTCCGGGCCTCGGAAAAAATCTTGAAAGTTTGAGCGAATTCTATACATTTCTTTTATAAGAAATGTAATAAGAAATGTAAAAAGTTTAGTAGTTGATGTTTAAAAAAAAAATGCGCCCTAAAATAATCTTCAAGTTGTCCAAAGGGTACTTTTGCGTAAAATAAAAACTTCAAAAGTTATAGAAATAAAACCGTTTTTTAAGGAACACCCTGAATTTCTCGTGAAATGGAAAGTATAAAAGCTAGAGCTTACATATCTCCAGCAAATTGTCTAAAATGTATTGCTCTACAATTTCATCGAAGACAGTAAAGCTCTATCTGAAACAGTTAAAAAGTTCTATGTTAAATAGTACTAAATTTAGAACCACCCTAGCATCGGTTTAAACAAAAAGAAGGGCCTTGCAAAGTACAACAACTTTTCCAAATATGTTGTAAGGCTAAGTCATTTAATTTTAGCAAAAAGGTAAAATTCCTGCTAAATTCGCATTCTGGACCACTGTGCGTTGGATATCAATAAAAAGAAGTCTCGAAAATTGGGCGGCTTATCCAAGAACCTGTCTACCTTTGATTTAAAGCATGCCTTTCTTTAGGCACACCTGGCCAAGAATAGATGCAAATAGTGCGCTTTCAGTGTTTTCGGCAGGGGTATGTTGCAATTTACTCAACTACTCGGTGAGGTAACACCACCCCTGACCGATCTACTCAAAACACAAACCAAGACTTTAGTTTGGAACTCTGAGGCAGACCTCGACGAACTTCTAGTTACTCCTCCAGTTTTAGTTCCATCAGTTTTCTCCAAAGAGTTCATCATCCTCTAAACGGACGTTAGTG
Source organism: Topomyia yanbarensis (assembly GCF_030247195.1). Classification (NCBI taxonomy): domain Eukaryota; kingdom Metazoa; phylum Arthropoda; class Insecta; order Diptera; family Culicidae; genus Topomyia; species Topomyia yanbarensis. The sequence continues at coordinate 19,706,516 of NC_080672.1, forward strand.
ACGTAACAGTCGCTGTTGTTATGGTGCCGGCGTAGCCCGAGGATGAGAAAGTAGTTGCATACTTTTCACTTCACATACATACTATTGAACAGCGGAACGGTAAGGACAATGTCGTGCCGGATGCGTCATCCAAAATCCAAACGATTACGCTGACTTCGAAGTACAGAATGATCAACTTTTCAAATATGTAAATTCGAAAGTTTTTCCGTGTGATTCGCGGTTCAGCTGGGAACTCATCCTAACACCTGGGTTCTGTCAAGATACAACTTACCCACAAAAATTTGCTCACGTGGGATATGATAAAATGATCCACGAAGTGCTGTTGCGATACTACTGGTCTCATATGGTACCCTTGCTTGTCGTACTTGACCTCTTCAGCAAGAACACCATTGTAACTTACCGTCCGAAAAATCCCTACTAAATCGCTTTGCACGATACAGACCCGCAATGGCATTCTGGAAATTCTGCTGAGCGACTGAGCGACAATGCCTCCAACTTTTACCTCGAAGGAGTTCAGTCAATTCTTAAAAGAAACTAAAGCCAAACATTGGCTGAACTCCCGCAATCATTCGCAGGCTAACCCAATGCAGCGAACAAATCGCTCCATAGATACTCCAATCCAGGCGCATGCTCAAACCGAGCAGCACAACTGAGATGTAGTTCATATTACTAATCTAGAGTGCATCCTAAATATTAGCGTTCATTTCTCCAATGGGTTCTGTCCTCATTTCATCATTAACGGGTATGGAATGGCATCTGCCGAGGATTTCCGATAAGCTTGACCAAAAACAGACACCAGCAGTTAGATAAACTTCAAAAAATTGTGCCCAAAAATTTGGTAAAGGCAAGCCAAGGCGTTCGACAGCAATACAATTTGCGACATCGCAAGTTTGCAAAACGTTTTGATGACGGTCCAATGGTTTAGTTATTCTGAAGATCTGGGAGTAGAATTTTGTTACTACCTCTCTCCAGTGTGCATGTGAATTTGTGCACTCAACCTTATTTTTTCTCGTTTCCCTAACGATCTGCACAATTCGTGTACAGTTTTTGTCAAAAGACCTTTTGAGCTTATTGGGTGTAGTACTTTTACAATTGTAACCAAAGCTTTAAATTAGTTCGGATACATACAACAATTAATAATTAATGGTAGGCTACGTTTGCAGCGGCCGGTTTATTGCCACAGCTCGCCACAGAACAAAGAAAACTCTCTCTCTCTCTCTCTCTCTCTCTCTCTCTCTCTTGCATCAAATAGTTTGCATCAATTTTTATGCCACACACAATATGATAATTTAATTGAATAATATGATGAAACATTGCAGAAGCAGCATTTTTTTCAAGGTTTTTTACGCGTGTGCGGATTTTTCCGCGAATTTTCCAATTAACGCGTTTTTTACGCGGATTTTCGAAATTAAAGCGTTTTTTTAACGCAGATTTTCCAATTAGCGCGGCTTTTGCAAAAAAATATTCTGAGTCCTTTTCAATGCAAAGAACTTAGAAGAATTTTGGCAGTTTTTATTTTGCTCGGATTTCGCAATTAACACGGTGTTTGCAAAACATATTTCAAGTCCTTTTGAATACAAAAGACTTAGAAGATTTTTGGAAAGATGGAAGAGACCGGTCTGGAAGACTCCTTATGGCCCGCACCTCGACAATATGGGTATGTTCGGAATAGACTTGACGAGTAGCTGCCAGAAATAGATTTCTGACGCCATTTTGAAATCCAAAATGGCAACTTCCGGTTTAGCGAAATTCGCTATAACTCAATCAATATGGGTACTTTCAGAAAGGTCTTGACGAGTAGGTACCCGAAAATGATAATATGTGTATTTTCGGAATGGCCTTGAAGAGTAAGAGATAAAGGTCAATATTTGACACTATTTTGAATTCCAAAATGGCGACTTCCGGGTTAGCAACATTCGCTATAACCCAGTCAATATTAGTGTTTTCGGAATGATCTTGAATGAGTAGGTTCCAAAAATTGATTTTTGACGCCCTTTTGACATCCAAGATGGCGATTTCCGATTTAGCGAAATTCATTATTACCCAATAATCATGGGTATTTTTGGAAGCTGAAATTGTAGTACAAATAGTTTTAATTAAACAGTTGAATTCTCTTGAATTTAAGCAATGTGTTTAATTTGAATCAAATCAAACCCCCAACTCACACCACCGTCTCTTTCTTCTCTTACTTCCATCCTCACTGCACTCTTCTGAATGAACACATAATATTTTGCATTTCGCTGGTTTATGATAAGATCTTATATTTGAGGATGTTTTGAATGATTGCCCAGATCTATATTGATAGGGTTATAGAAAAATTCTAAACCGGAAGTCGCCATCTTGGATTTAAAAATGGCGTCAAGAATTAATTTCTGGCATCTACGCGTCAAGATCATTCCAAAAATACCGGTGCGTTGATGTTGTTTGTTGAGGTGCGGGCCATAAGGAGTCCAGACCCGTCTTCTCCATCTTCCCGAAAATTTCAGAGTCTTTTGCATTCAAAAGAACTTTTATTTTTTTACAAAAGTCGTGTTAATAGCGAAATCCGCGCAAAAAAAACTGCCACAATTCTTCTAAGTTCTTTGCATTTAAAAGGACGTTTTAATTTGTTTTCAGGAAAAAGTCTTTTGCATTCAAAAACACTTAGAATATTTTTGAAAAACCGTGTTAATTGCAAAATCCGCACAAAAAAAAAATTCCAAAAATTTTGTAAGTTTTTTGCTGAGAGTTTTTTTACACGGATTTTCGAATTAACGCGGTTTTTTTACTCGGTTTTTCCAATTAACGCGGTTTTTTTACGCGGTACGTATCCCCCGCGTGAAAAAAACCTGGGTGTATCTATAAAGCAAGAGATGGACTGATTTGCATAACTGTAAAACTGCAAAAAACCTTAGCTCAAGTAACTGAAATGCTTGCACTTAAAACAAATTTTAGTTTTGGGTGTAACGTACACTTTGAGAATGTTTTAATTGCGTGACAGATGTAGGCAGAACATGGACAACTTTCGTCTTTTTTCTCTCTATTGAAAAATGGTGCATTACTAATCACTTCGGAAAGGAGAACTTTTTCACGATTATGACAACCGGCGGCAGATACCGTTAACATCTAATCGAGGGACGTTACGGCTCTTAAAATTTCAAAATTCAAGAAAATACAAATATAAAAAAATAGTGGCCGCCCCATCAAAGTGAGGACGAAAACGGCTTTTATCATTTGTCAATAATTTGCATAACTTACATAAGGGAAAAAACTGATCCACACACACACATGTGCAGTTTCCATGTTTAGTTGAGCAAGCAATCGCAAACCAGTCGGTGACGAAACGAAACGACTACGGGTGTCGCATTAGGCTGTCACTTTTCTCATATTTTATGATCACGTGAAATGGTTCGAAATTTGTTTTCGAGGGATTTTCAGCTTTTCTCCCTTTGACTCTGTCGGATCAGCATTAGTTATAGTCAGAGCGATACGATGGAACGCATCACCTCACCACAGCAAGCGGGGGACAGGTGATTTAATGAAGATGTTTCTTTTCGTGCATCGCCGATAGCTTTGGTTTGGATGAGGACGATGTAGTCCGCTGCTTGTCGAAGCAATAGGATAGACTGTCAAAGGTACCGAGGGAGAGTGAATGAAAAACGAAAGCCATTATCTCGAATGTGCCCAAGCGTGGGCGGCATTTTGGTCAGATAATTTAATTATTGAGTTGTTGGCGCAATATCGGCTGTGGTGTCGGTAATGTGTTTTCATCCGTCGTTCTACAAAGCCTGATTGGAAGATTTCAACAACCATTTGTGGAATAGCAGAATTGCTCACACTTTGATTCGGAAGCTTTTAAGTTACATGTTTTTCACTTGTTTTATCCTATTGAATGAGTTTTAATGTATTGCTAGCAGTGTCACTAGTTAGAATTCCAATTTAACGAAGAGCAGTAAATATAAAACCATCAGTGACTTCCCCTTCGAGGTAATTCATATTACTTGCTCCAACGAACCTTGAACTGCCCCAGCCAGTCGCTTTTTCCAACTCATCCCATTACTCACCGCTATCAACTGTACGGCACTTTACTTAATTTATGCTTAATTCCAATGGCCCCAACCAGTAGCTTCACATGACCTATGGCATAGAGCACGAAAAATCCCGTTCGGATATGTATTATATCGAAGCAAAGCAACACAAAAAAAATAATCACGACAGACACATACAATGGGCAGTGAAGCGTGACCGCCGCCAAGGGACCCGGCAGAATGTGAACCCCGGAGCCGAAGTTCTGCAGGACAGTGGCGAAAAACGTCCCTTTCTGGCTCAACAAATGTGCCGGCTTCCCGAACGCTGCCTAGCGACAGACTGCTCCAAACTTTATTAATATTTCACGAAAAAATATTTTCTGTAAATTCCCTTTCAGTCCACTGCAGATCACCAGCAGCAACTAGAAAAAAACCCCAACTATACACAAACATGATGTTATGCTAAAAATCCCTTCGTTTGCAGTTTTTATGTATTAATTCATTAAAAAATCGTACCAGGCTCTGTGCCAACCTCGAACAAGAGCACACCAACGGCGCTCGAGTTCATATTCTCCCTTCTGGGCCAGTTATTTTTTGGCCTATTCCCAGCCTCCTTACTCCTGGTCTCCAAAATCTCCACCACGGGAATGACCATCGTCATTGCTCCGTACCCGATCGATGTTAAAGCAATTAAATGATAAATATTTGATTCAGTACGAATGAAAGCCGGCTCCTGTCAAGTGGAAAAAATTAAATCGTTGAAATCAAAACCCTTCTCCGTCTACTAAAAAGGGAACTCGAACGCGAATAAAAAAATGGCTACATTTTTGGACCGACTTCATAATAATGACGATAATTCATAATCAAGGGACAATAACTCATATTTATCATTGTTATCTGGTCTTCCTCCGCCTGCTGAGGCAGCGCTTGTTTCCGATGATGTTCAGTTGTTGTGGCTTCCCAAAACTGCCCGATAAATCATAAATCGTTGAGAACTTTGGCGAGCCGGAATTCTGACACGCAGTTGCTCCCCGCTACAGGTTGGTTCGACCTCCGATGAATATTGCTTTGTATTTTGTTTAGCGAGGAAGGGGAACACAGGGCAAGGGCGGTGAAATAATGACATGAAAAGTCAGATGTTTTTTGTTGTTGTTGTTGCGGTGAAATACTTTGAAAGAATGAACATATCGAATTTCAAACAGCGGAAAGGATGCGAAACGAGGCGGCGATAAAAAGTGCAGCATAAATCGGTTCAATTCCCTTTTCAAGGGCATTCCTCCCAAAGGCGCATCCGCCGCTGTACATTGGTGGGATACTGAGATTATGGATTTCATAAAGGGATGATGAAGTTAAAAGCTGAACGGTAAGAGTTAATAATTACGAGATAAAAATCAATGTGAAAAGTTCTTTCAGTGATTTGTTTGGGAGCTACACGTATTTCAGTAGTGGAAGTTTTGTCTTGATATGGCCAGTAAAAAGATTCTCAAGATGGAAGACGAGAACGGAAAATTGATCCCGCACACACCCACACCTCGAAAACTTCTCGTTTCTGAAGACTCACGGACAAACGTTTAATCTGGCGATCCCCGGCCAATTCAAGTTTTATTTTATCGAAGAGTTTACGCAGATGATCCTTCAAGGAATTTGTAGTTGCGGACCCAAAACCAACCTTTTCAGCTCCAAAAACAATGGACTCGAAACTTTATAAACAAGAGTTCCTGGAGAAAAGTATACTACCTTTCAGTAAGGCTCATAAAGGCCCAATGAAGCTTCGACTAGATTTGGCAAACCGTAAGGTGCTACAAAGGTACCATGGCAATTGTCAAGCGAAAGTTGAAGAAAACTGGAAACAACTCAAAACGCTGTACAAATAGCTCGATGTTGGACCCAATGGGCTGAGGTTGACAGGCCAATGTCGGGTTATCGACGTGAATGTACAGGATTAACTATGCGTGTAAATAACTTTATTGACAAAAAGCACTAGTTTAAACTGAACCTCTGTTTCTCTCGGAATTAACTTCCGAAAAATATTTGAACATGGTTGGGCTGAGATTTGAGACTAAATTTGACGTAAAATAAAGTATGCTTCCTAAATTTGACCTGATATGGCAGTTACAACCAGTCGAAATAGTTATTTTGGTGAAATCAACGTCACATCAATTTTCTTTTTGACAAAATTGACAAAAGCGGAAAGAAACAAAAGAAATTATCAGAATATTTGCTTAAAACCCAAAGTTTCATTGAACCAGGTTTAGAATACGACCAAAATTGTGATTGGCGGCGAACCATCAACCGTGGTAATGCTAATGAGCACGTTTTCGTTTTGAGTCATCCTAGGACTAAAAATCCATCTTCTGATCTTCATAATCGCGGCTGAACAATCTAGGTGCTCCGAATGAAGACCAAATTTCTAGGTTACTCGATCTCGGGCCGTCATCATCCAGTCTTCTTGAACAACTGCAGCACGCGCACCTGCCTAGATCGCACACAGCTGACCCAAAATTACCAACCTCTTCCAGCATCTCTGCTGAGCATAAGCTTTAGATGGTCTCTCTTTCGGCATTCGCGTTACATGTCTAGTGCTTTAAAGTCTTCCGGCTTTCACATGCCTTCCAACGTCCTTCTACTGTGCCGTCGAGTGTTGATTCGACGCACAATTCTTCTCTCAAGCACATCGAACCCTCGGTAGTTTGCTATCTTCAATGTTCATATCTCATGGCTATGGTGTGAAAATGTCGTTTTTCAAGCCTGCCAAATCAGATATTTTTACCGAATTACGTCTGTTCCAAATGCTTGAAATTGTCTGCATCCGGTTGTCATATACAATTTTATCATTGTTTGACTGACTGTAGCCCACTAGGAGGTTGATAACAGTTTATTATCCTTCTCCGGACAAAATCAGCCTAGAGGCCGTATGGCATCTGGCGGGTTGAAGTATCTCAGCCAAGAATTGATCCACTCGGTTCCTGCCCTCACGTCGTAAGAGGCGATTGAAAACAGGAGTCCTTAATTTTGGAAAGCTGCTGAGCCCCGTCTTCATAGCTTTCAACAAAAAATGACATGACAAATCCACGTGAAATGCCTCGTGCCTATATACTTGTAAATAGTGCTTTCGGCGCAAGCCTTATATTCGACCTCACGACTCGCGAAATTTGTGCTCTCACGGTCAGTATGACTATTGGTAATATAAACAGCAAATACGTCTTTTTTCGGTATACTTGCCACATAATGAACCATTACCTTCTGAAGTTTTCAAAAGGGTTGTATCCAGAGCCGTAGCGTGGGATTCTGGCGCCCTTGGCCCTCCTCTTTAACTGGCCTTTCGAAAAATAATTTAAGGAGGCATTGGAATTTTTATCATGATTCCTAACAAAAATTCTGTTGTCGAAAACGCGAAAGCAAAATATTTTGAGGTTTTTTGTATATGCCAAAACACGCTTAAGTGTTCAAAAAACATTTTTAGTATCATGCGAAAACCTCTTTTCGATTTCCATCCGCCTCTTTAAAGTTGAAATGCAGTATTAATAATTAGGGCTCGTATGATCATCGCTAACGAAAATTCAAAAAGGGTCCTAAAACATATTTATCTTTCACCCATCTTTTCACAAAAATCATAAACCATTTTCATCTTCTGCAAAATTTAAAAAATATACTCTCCTCTACAACATTGTCGAAAACAGCAAAGCGCTATCTCTTCTGGTTCAAAAGAAAAATATTGTATAGATTACTATGATCAATTTAAAAAAAATATTGCCGAAAGATGGCGCTTTTTACTTAGATAACCATTGTAGAAAATTTCAGTTTTAACAGTTTTTCGAATGAACTAAGTACCTCAAAACGCTGTTTTGAGCCACTGTGCGCTGCCAGTTAAAATATTTTGACAGCAGTTGGAGTTAGAGCCTAACTAAGTTTCGTCTCAATCAAAAACGGTAATAACATTTGGACACTTTATTTATTCTGTAGTAGCGCTTCTAGTGGTCCGATAGGGAATATTTTGCCAGCGAATTGTATGACAAATACACGTATTTTCGTGGAGAAAGTGTTGCTTTGACACGCGCACTATTGAAAAAGTTGTGGTATATGAAAGACGAGAAAAGAAATTTTTTCCTACAAATCACACGCCGAAAATCTGATCTGGACGAAAAGTTTAACATCGCTGTTTCTGTAGATTCCCGGAAAAACGTTTTTATGGCCACAGCACGAGGTAAAGTCCGCAGTAAATCCAAATTTATTTTCGCCAATAGATTCGCCAGATCTGACAAAGAATTAGTAGCTGTGGACTCAAAACCGAGTTTTTCAGAACCAACAACACGATGGAGTCGAAGTTGTATAAGCAGGAGTGTCTAGAGGAATGTATACATTGTTTCATCAGGGCTTACAAAGGTCCAGATGGCGTATGTCATTCATCGTCAAGTTTCTGTTTGTATTGACACTGCTCAATTTAATTACTTTCCGAAAATAACACTGGAGTTCCACATAGTAGTACACTCGCATCACTGCTATTTTCACTGTTCGTTAACGACGTTGCCGATATTTTAAGTCCTGGTAGCAATTTATTTCGTCATCATAATAAGACTGACTTTTTCGCACTACAAACCATTCTGGATTCTCTCAACGACTGGTGTGTGCAGAATATGGCGCCCTTGGTGAGAGCCAATCCGGCCAACCGCACGCTACAGCTCTGATTGCATTACACTGTGTGGGTTCCTATCATAATCGGCAGTGATGCGAATGTCCACCACATACATTGGGGTAGCTCAGATATCAACACTAGAGGGGCCCAATTGATGGAATACTTGAGTAGTACGAATCTGCATATGCTTAATGTAGGAAATCGCCCAACATTTGCACGAGCTGGCAGAGAAGAGATGTTAGATATAACTCTCTGCTCTGACGGTATTACGCATTGGTTGGCAAACTATCTCCTTACGCACTTAAACTGTCGTTATTCGATCACAAGTACATCGTATTTGATCATTTAATCGTCTCGCTAGATATCTTTACATATCTTATTTCTACAAACTTTACGAAGGGGACTTGGTTTCATAGCTATCTTCCGACGATTGAATCTTCAAGTGACCTGGACGAGGTCGTGGATAAAAGAATCTCTCTTATAGTGGCTGTATAACAAGAGGATTGTTCACTTCGAGTTATGCGTGCTTCTAGAGGAACACCTCGATGGAATACCGAACTTGTTCAACTAGAAAAGTTAGTTAGAAGAACTCAGAATCGCTGACACAGGGACGGATCGGAGATATTTAAGTTGGCTCGTAAAGCATATAGAAAAACCCTTCGAACCTCTAAGCGAAGTGGTTGGAAAGCCTTTGTACTAATGTCTCAAATCTCAACGAGACTAGTAAATTAAATAATGTCTGTTCGATTAGAACTGCGAATGGTGGTTACTCGTCTGACGAAGACTGTCTTTTAGACACACACTTTCCAGACTGTACGGAGCCATCACTGACGACTGCCCCTGAATTATTTTCAGGTAGTTCTGATTCTTGACATTATCTCGTAGAATTATGACAACCGAATCGATCAAATAAGCGATTAAAAGTTTTGTTCTGTATAAGTTTCCGGGAAAATGTGGAATCAATCCAGTGCTACTTCAAAGAGGATATGAAGACTTCAAGCATATTTTGACCAAAGTTATCATTTGTAGTCTTGCAACAGGGCACTTTCCATTAGCGTGTCGGAAAATAACTGTCCAATTTAGTCCCAAAGGTAGCCGCATCATTTATAAGGAGGCAAAGAGCGTTAGACCGATAAGTTAGACCTCCTGCCTTCTCAAAACAGTTCTCAAACAAACTACATTCGGGATGTTAGTTTGGGCGAGCGCCGCTGCATGCAAGGCAGCATGCATATCAGCAGGGGAAGTCTACTATCACCCTGTTAATAGACAAAAAAATTCTCAAAAGCAATCAAGTTTAGGACTTTTCATTGATATTGAAGCTGAGTTTGACAACGTGTCTTTTGAATTGATTTTGGAAGCAGCACGAGGTCATGGATTACCTTCATATATCACGAACTGGATACACGCAATGCTTAGCAACCGACATCTGTGCTTATCGCTAAGACAAGCAGAGATAAGGGAATTGAGCGTCTACGGATGTCCTTCCCATTTCTATTAAACCTTGTTGCCGATGGCTTGTTTTTTAGGAAACTTAATGAGCTTGTGTTTCCGACATATGGTTTAGCCGATGATTATTGTATAATGATCACCAGTATTTGCATTAACACACTGTTTGATTTGATGGAACAAGCCTTACGTGTTGTTGAGCATTGGTATCTTCATGTGGGACTATCAGTTAATCCAAAGAGCTCTTCCGTTGCAGTTGTTTGACTATGAAATTTTTGTTGCAGATCAAGTACGTTGGGGTAATGCTTAACTTAAAACTTAATTGGACAGCTCACATTGATTTTAGAATCAAAAAAGCTTACGTGGTCTTCAGACAATATAGACTGGCTTTCGACAAATCTTAGAGACTCAAACCCAAGTACATTCATTGGATCTACACAACAATTGTTAGACCATTTCTGGCTTAAGGGTGTCTTGTTTGGTGACAGAAAGGAGAAGTTATGACAATCCAATCAAAGTCAAACCATCTTCAGAGGATGGTCTTGATGGCGATAACTGGTGCGTTTTCGACAACACTTACTGCTGCTCTAGTGGCACTCTTAAACAAAAAACCACTATATGTGTTTTTGAAACAGGAAGCTCTTTCTTGTGCATACCGTGTGAGGGTCACTGGTCTGTAGAACATTAATCCAATAGATAGTGCAACTATCCACACAAGACTGTGGCCTCAAATGGTTACTTGGGATGAGTATATACTTGCTCCCAGTGGTCTTATACTCACATGCAGTTTTCCTTTGAAAACCTTTAATGTGAAAATTTATCCTGGCTAGGAATAGCTGTTTGACTGGATGGAACGACAACTTGAAGAATACGTAGCTTGTTTCACAAACGGTTCTTTGTTGGACGACCGAGCCGGAGAAGGTGTCTACTGTCGTGAAATGAGATTAAACCAGTCTCATTCGCGTGGTAGATACTGTACCGTATTCCAAGAAATCTTTGCTATTCTCTGTGGCCTACAACCGGCACTTCATCAGGGAATTTGCGGAAACAGAGTCTAATTCTACTTTGACGGTCAGGCTGCCCTGAAAGCACTTAGTTCTGCAGATTCGAGATCGAAATTAGTAATAGCACGTTGAAATTAAATCGAAGAATTTAGCATTTCAAATACTACCTACCTTATATAGGTTCGTTCCGTTGTTACTGAAAATAAATGGGCGGACGAATTGGTTAGATCGGGCTCTGTGACTGACTTTGTTGGTCCAGAACCAGTTCTATTACTATGGATAAGTTCGACAAAGCACAAGATCCACTCTTGAGCTGCATCCGAATATGGCAACCACTGGAGTATCTTGCAAGCTTTCGTTCAAACAAAAATTTTTCTGCCGGATGTGAGTTCGAAAATGTTAAAGAATTTGTTGCATTTTTCTAAGCACAATTGCAGTATTCCAGACAAGGCACTGCCTGAACATTGCAAACTAAACTATCACATGGCTACTGTTCAACGTGCTGAGTATTATTCGAGCGATCTTTGTGAATTTGATTACGGAACTTCAAAAAATTTGATATGTAACTGCCCTGCAGTAATGCAATTGAGTGTCCGAATTTTTCGTTCTCCATACATAGATGAACCTATCTACAAAAAGATGAAGCTCAAGGATATGATATTGTTCCGAAATGTGGTAAAGAGTTATAGTTTAAGCCGTATTTGAATGACAATATCTCTTCGAGAGTATTATCGTTTTATTATCTCAATATCATCTCGGGGTGTGGATATATTCGCTAATCGAGGAGTGTCTTTTCATGCCTTTGGGAGCAAAGAATTCTTTCGTATTGTCTTAGTTTTCTGTGTCGTTATTTTTCTTATCCTTAATCTTACCACTTCGCCAATCCTTCCCATTAGGAAATAATAAAAAGACAAATCACGACAAGGCACAAACCTCCGAACAATATAAGGAACGTGCCATTTGAGCGAGTCGCTACTGATTCCAGATCATCTTACTACAGTGAAGATTAAATTGCTTGGGCATCCGCACTAGTTGACGTAGTGGATTTGGATGTATTTGACAGGACGCTGTACTTTTGTGACTATTGAAAATATGCACTCATCTTTATTCGACATCTGCAAGGAAGTCACATGGGTCCACTATTATTTGTTTTATTTATTAACGACCTCAGCGAAGTGATCAAATCATCTAAGCGGTTATACACCGTTTTGAAGTTTTTCCACTGCATAAAATCTCTTCTGGAATGTTGTGCATTTCAGTCTGACATTGATACGTTTACTGTGTGGAGTGACATCAACGACATGGAAGTCAATTTACACAAAAGTAATGTTTTAACGTTCTGTATGTCATGCTTTCAATTATAATATATCCTCATCCAACATCAAACGAGTCACCACCATAAAAGACTTCAACCTCTATCTGAATCAAAAACTAAAATTTTTTCAACGTACCACAGTGAACATATGAATAGAACCGAAAACGGGCAAAAGTGCTTTATACACTACGCTCTTCGTCTGCTACCTAAGTCAGTTTCCTTTCATCTCTCTCAGGGATCTTTGCAGAAACATACTACTTCACAGCGACTTGTGATATTCGATAAAATTACAAATGCCATCCAATGTGTTGAACTTCTGCGGAAACTACGATTTTACTCATCGTGTAGTCAGACCAGGCATGTGGAACTTTTTCGACTATTCGCTAGTCGTACTCCTCCCAACGAAACAACCCGCTGGATGTATGTAGGCGATCATTTCACAGTTCTCGACAAGTTTGATTTTAATATGTCTAAAAAGTGCGTTTAAATTTAAAATTAGTATATAATGTCTGGACTATGTAATTTACCGAAGACCAGAAATAAATGAATTAAAATTCTTATTCTATTTCTGATTTCATGAAATTTCCATTCCTGGGGAAACAGGTAACTATTGAACATTCTAACCACCAATTCACGCCAAATCACCGATCCGCAAGCTATTTCACATCATGTCAGTGTCACGCTGTCAAAATAACGCCTTGTTGCGACACTCTCAGGTGTTACACCCCCCAAAGCTGAAACGAATTCGATTCGAGTACCTACCTACATATCAGCTCACAGCTGTTTCAGTAAATCTCTTGTTCAGGTGTTTTGTTGTCGAACCACTGCCACTCGGTTTCAGTATGTATTTGATTGGAAATAAATATTTATGCTGAACAACAAAATAGAGCAACAGTAGAACGATTGCTCAACCGGGGGACTGTGTCCAAGGGAAAATGAAAATAATCCGCATTTGGATGGACAGACAGTGATAAAACAGATGTGATTTACCAATCGCCGGTGGTTGGTAGCATGCAGTAGTTCAATCGGAATCTCATTTAAATTAAATTCATGATATGTGTATGATTGGTTTGCTGGTTGTCGAACACACAGACGTAAAAATAGCCATTCAACGATTGATCAGTTAGCAGGTAAAATGTTCAATTTTATATTGGTACCGAGGTCATGATGGTAATATGGAATTACCGTGGGATGATTGGGATGAGTTATTCAATCGAACAAATGGAAATGGTATGATTTCAGTTTTAAAGTTAAAATAAAGAACCAATTTATTCATTTTCAGCACTGGCTTGCTGAAAACTTTAAGTAAATTTATACTGCTTCAAAACTGTCATATCAAATTCGGAGAAAATTTGTATATTCCCAAACTGCTTCTTTCCGACATGGAATTGAAAATGAGTTTCTCAAAACACAAATAGCGTATTTAATAATAAACAACAAATAATGAATCATATTGTATGGTATTCTTCAGAAGTGGCTCATAAAAGGAAAAGCTCATACGTTTGTAATTCATAAAAGCCAAACTCGCATATCTAAAACTGCCAAATTATCATCCATCCGTGCATTCCAAACACCGACGCAATAATTGATGATCCTTTTTGGTCCAGAACTGTTGCAAAATATTATGAATTGATTCCAATTAACCTTCACCGACCGAATTAGGCAAGGGAAAGCAATCAACCGAGGGAAGATTAACAAAATCTCAAGATCAGAACGATAGAGATCAGGAAACAAACTGAACCCTCCTAGGCACGCTGCAATCGCATCAACGGTTTACCTTTAATTTTGCTGCCTTTTTTCCGTCGAACCTAAATACTTTGCTTGAGAGAGAAAAAAACAAAAAGAACAAGAAGTTTAAGCCAAGACAAAACTCCAAATCCCGTATGATTGACACTTTACGTGATCACTTAAAGCTTAAAGGTTTGTCTCCCTTCTGGCCACTCCTGCCGTCTCGGGAAGAAATCATAAGCACCAAATTGGTCCCTGCTGCCGCGTCCGCCGTCACCCGTCATCCTCGTTCATGGCTCATGCTTTGCCGTCTTCTTGTCCTATCTTTGCTGTGAGGGAAAATATCGATCCACGTCAAACCGATTGTGAGCAGGTTCTTTTCAATACCACTGTGGTTCATTGCTGGCCTGTTTCTGCCAAAAACTCCGACACAGGCAACCCCAGCGTCGTTGCTGGGGTCGCTTGTATCGGAACCCGAACGAAACGAGACGGACAATAAGTTTTAATACACAGTTGATCAGATTTAAAAATTAATAAGACGATGGATGGACGAATTAAAGGGGATATTCAATTTTCCCATATACAACGCAGTTGATGGCGTACGCGTCGAACACGGCACCGTAGCTTGATGCTGTCATATCACGATGCTAGCGATGCTGTTTGGTGGTTTGTCGCTTGATTGATTTGGGACAATTAAATGTCACTCAAAAATTCCCCGGCACAACCGAGCAATAGCCGATTGCTTTAACGAACCACCACGCTGCTCTACTCCGGTTGGACAAAGTTGAATAATCGGAAAAAAAAAATCAATTTCAAGGCCTCTGGCTTTGTCACGAGCTTCGCCCGAATAAAGTAATATCAATTTAATCCATTCGGAGCAGTTCCAGCCGAAAATCCGAATTAATATGAATTTATTATTTTTATCAGCCTTCGTTTGCTTTCAATTATCAATTCAATGAATCGATAGGTGCAACAGTACACGCAGTAAAGCAAGCATAAGCATAAGAGATCGCCCGTAGTTGCTACTCCGTTATTGACCAGAACCAAATTAGGTTGCAAAATGTTCATTGGAACAACATGCTTGGGAATAACATGATGAGCCACATTGTACAATCTATTCTGATCCCTGCATGCTGATCAATACCGACGCCGGCCACGTCCGAATGCAAGATAGGTGCAACAGTACACGCAGTAGGTAAAAAATGATTGCGATTTTCCGACTTTTTTTTTCTTTCTCTCCACGGTGGTTTGGATTCCGGAAGAGTGATCGATCGTGGGACCGGGATAATCAGCTCTCGTAGGCCCATTCGCGTTTCTGATAATTGGTAATCTCCCGCGGTCTGGTCGGAACAACTTTGTGCAAAAGTATGTGACTAATTCATTTAGCAGTATGATGAGAGCTTTATTAACCCTCTCATGTCCAACTTTTTTCTAGCATAGAAAGAGTTCTAAAACTAATTTTCCTTAATACTGAGGTCCAGAAACAGGAAAAACCTAACATGTTTCTTTTAGTGTTTCGGATTCTCCTCGTCAGTAACTAACGCCAACTTAATGCTAGTTTGATAAGTCCAAAGCAGCACCAAATTGGCACTAGGTTGACGTCACAATAAAAAGTACAAAAAAGGAACGACATCATCCTTTTTGTCAAGGAAAATGTTTTTATGAACATTTTTGAAACTCAGGATTTTGAGTAATTTTGAGTATATGCAACGGTATGATCGCGTGGGAACGAGTGATTATTAGCCAAGGCGCTGTTCATACTCAACCAACGCCATGTGACTATGTAAGTCATATTATCACGAGTTCTTTCTGTCGGCACATTGCTAACAGCGGATGTAGTTAAGTATAAGGTACGCCAAAATATATCTAACCTTCAAATGTTTCCTGTCAATTGCCATTACAGGATGTGCTATGCTGCAATGATTTTTTGTGCTTTATAATTATCATCGAATATCTGTTAACACCTGCTCAAATATTATAAGGCCTCTCAGTTCGAAAATTCCCAGGGCCCTCGAGTGGCTTTAACATGGCTTTAGCCATGGTTACCCATCAAACAATTTTGTAATTATATCGAAATATCAACCGAGTTATACATGTAAATATACAGTACAACTAAGTCGTATACAATGCGCAAATATGCTATTTTTAGACCAAAGTGGAGGCAATATACGTACATTGAGATAAAATTAGTTTTCAATATATGATATAAACTGTACATAAATGCAACTTTGATCTTTACTTAGTCTGATTCCATGTGGCACTTTTTATACACACTTACGACTCAAAATACTACGATATACGATTATATTAGGCTTTCGGATAATATTAATATAAAATCAAAGTTAAGAATAAGAGACATCGTTAGACTGCCTGTTTTCTTTAAGAACGAGAATTACTTTAAAATTTTCGCTACCTAAAACGTTTCTAGCATTTTTTTTCCAACAAATGTGTTTACTCGGTCCCGAACCCTGAAGCATCAGCTTACGTGCCGTCAACATATCCTGTACACTATTACACCCAAAACAAAAATCTCTTGCAATAATTGCAAGTGACAATCACTTGCAAATAATGTTAGTATCGCTTGCAATTTTGCAGTTAATGCCGCTTTCAATTGATTCAAGCATATAAAATCACTTCATCTCTCGCTATTCGTCCATACGTTTCTTGAACACACTGTCAAAGGATTACCACCACATTCACGTGCCTGTGCTGGTTGGTATAGCAACGCAAGGCATGCTTTCATTTTCCGTCTGCTTTTTATTCATTCCTCACCAACATCATAAAACGCAGTTTTGTGTTATTCATTACACACGAGATAACATCAAATTGCGGATGTGCTGATTGTACGAGTTTTAACGCTCTCTGAACGTGTGGAAAGATAGAACAGTGCATATAGTCAGTGCTATGATGCGCAAGGACGTGAGTTCAATATCTGGATGTGTCCTTTATTTTTTTCATTAATCGTGAAATCATCTAAGTGTTTATATACTACTGTTATCCACTCACAATTATATGATAACATGGTTGGATGGATTAAGTGTTGGTTAGTGACCTCCCCGTGCGGGGCTCGTTTTTCAATGCCAGCTGACTTTTTTTCTAACACATGCGTCACCAATACACATACATCGCTAATACATAGGCAAAATTCGTTTTTTCTGTTTCTTGCATTACATGTAAGAAAGCTTCTTGCAATTTTCGCACATTACCAGAACGCTTGCAATTTTCGCTCGTATTTATTGCATTAATGTAAGCGATTCTTACAGGGTCTGTTTTGGGTGTAGATAGGTGGGGTTAGTTCGGACAAAACTCATTGAGTCTTGGGAAAACGCTTATTAGAATACCACTCGGATATACGACTTTGTCTATCTACGTGAGATAACTAACTCGCCTATCATAACATACTTTTAATGATATCCGAAATGTGTTGTAATCAACTCATATATTGTAATGTCTTCCTTGTACTGATGAAAATATATGTACTTATCATAATCCAATTAATGTCAAATTTGTATAAATTTTTCGAAGTCTTGCGATCATTTTCTCTATTATAGCAACGTATCTATAAATCTTTACCAAAAATAACAAGGAGAATGCCACATTATATTTTAAATAGTTGTAATTATTAATAAATGATACTTTTGTTTTGTTTCTCAGAAATACATACAAGTTGGCATAAAAAAATCCAACAGGTATTTTTTTAACAAGTATTTTTCCTCAATAGATACACAATAAAATTTGTTTTCAAAATATATAAAAATATAGAAATAACAAAAAAGATGTCTGAATCAATCATATTAACTTTTTCATATTTTACTTCAGGATATACTTTAGCTGCAACATGTTTCGAATTATGTTAATACTATCCACGCTTTTTATTTTTTTTGTTCTGTTAACATAAGTACTTGCTCCACTTTTGAAATTAACCTAAGTTATTTATAAACAACTTGTAGAAAGCTCATAATTTCATCTATTTCCTGAAAATATTGTCCATATTTCCATAGATCAGAGTTCCTATTCATAGGACGATGCAACCATGTAGATATGGGAACGAAATGATGGCAATATCAACACATGACTGAGACCCCTTTTTGCAAAGTATTGATTTATTAGCATTAACTTAACAGAACTGATATTATGGGGATTGAATTGAAATCGGTACCAAACCAGATTTTCATTCGAAATTAGCCCTACCATCCTTTGCTTTAGGATTCTTGTTGTACAATACTTGGATTAATTTGGCTACTCTAATAACGATCCTCTTTAGACATTATATGACTTAGTTTGCATTCATATACAAGAATCGTAAAGGAGTCATCACAAGGCACTGGTTAAGATCAATTTTGTATAATGCGTGTACATACCATGTACCATTATATGATTCCGATAAAAATTGTAAGCTTTTTGTTGGTCGTCCTTATCCTGGTTAACTGGGTAAGTTTGCGGCCAACTACCGCAGGGCAACTTGACAGGGTATCGTGGCATTGTTGTTAAAGGCTTATTATACTTTAGATTTGGAAAAGTTATTCCATTGAATTCTGTTTTATAGTTTTTTTTATATTACCATCCGACATCAGTTCATTTTTAGTGCATACCTTAAGTAACGATGACATAAGTTATAAAAGCCAGTTTTGTTAATTTCGCTGATAGATGGCCGAATCTTGCAACCCTTGAAATCAATCAATATCTCGTTAATTGTAAGTGGGCGAATCTCCTCGATATCAGTTTCTTATTGATCCTCGTGTTTATTGCTGCAGGTAAAGAAATAATAGTTCTTTGTTATAGTGCCTCATGTTTAATAAATTGTTGTAGCAGAAGGTTCTATGAATGCTATAGATTTCGATCGACATTTCGTGCATTCGTTTACGGTGACTGGCTTGGGAGGATGTAGATAAATACACTAGTAATAATCTAATCGACGTTTTCGTCAATCGAAAGTAAGTGGTATTACATGCCGTCTTTGCTACGCAAATGTTGTTTCAAAATTACTTTCAAAGCAAAACATCGAAATTTTTCGAATCTATAAATAAGAGCTATTTAATTAATTTCATTTTAAGACGATTATGATAGTATAAATAGAAAAAAAAATGAATGCCACAGGAATATGCAAACGACCACACGGTTATGGAAACGTATTAGTATACGCAAAATTACAAAAACGACATACAAACATCCCCGCGGTAAAAAAACGCGCACAATATCATACAATCGCTTCAGTGCTCTGCAAAAATATAAACCCGATGCGAACATTCAAAAGCCGATGCGAATGTGCAAGCGGATTTACTTGTATACAAAGGAATTGATACTCGCGAAGCTTCACACACACGACACACAAACGCCTACGTGAGGTCGGCTTAGCGTAGTTGGAAGATCGATTGCCTTGTACGCAGCGCACCTGGGTTCGAATCCCGACCCCGCACATACGGTTAGAAATTTTTCTTAAGAGATTTTTCTGTTCCGAAGAGGCGAATGACGTTAAGGTTAAAACCTCTATAATCGAAATAAAAAAAACACAAACGCCCACGTTTACATACAAACGCTCAAATCCTCCGCGATTATACATGGTGAGTGATTCTGATAGGGAGTCCTTTCTGAGATTAAAAAATGTTCATAAAATTATTTTTCTTCACAAAAAGGATAATGTAGTTTCTTTTTTGTACTTGTTGTTTTGACGTTAAACTAGCACCAATTTTATGCTGGTTTGGATTTATCTAACTAGCGTTAAGCTCATTTCGTTATCGAGCACTCAGTCGAGATAGAAGTCTTTTGTCATCGGTCCGTACACTCTATAGCGACAAATAGTGTTAATCCGCGTTCAAGGTTATTTACACACTCGGCGCCTAGTTGAGGTTTCAGTATTTTTTCCCTTCTTTTGTGTTTCTGTTTCTGAGTACCGTTAGCCGGTCAGTGAAGTGAAACAGTGTTCTTCTAGTAAGCCGTCTGGATACCGTTACATACACAAGCTAAGTATTAGTTTTCGTTTCCCCTTCTTGGTTGTCTTAAAAACGTGCACTGGGCAATAGGCCCGTGCAAAAATGACTTCCCCTGACGGCGGTTCATCTCAAGGTGAGATGGACGTCGAAATAAAATCGGCTCCCCGGCTCAAGGTATATCCGAGCTCGGCCACCGGGCCATTTGTGATCTTCTTTCGGACCAAAGAAAAAAAGTATTTGAATCTGTTACAGATTTCTCGAGTTCTGACGGATCGGTATTCGGCCGTGACAGAAATATCGAAAATTCGGCCTGATAAGCTTCGGGTGGTGGTTAACAGTTCAACTCAGGCAAACGATATTGCTGGATACGAGCCCTTTACGAGGGAGTACAGGGTGTATATTCCAGCTAGCAGGGTTGAAGTCAGTGGGGTCGTTTCCGATTCGAGTCTGAATTGTGAGGACCTGCTAAAATATGGGACTGGCTGTTTCAAAGACCCCATGCTTAAGCCAGTGAAGATACTGGAATGCAAACGTTTGCATTCAGCATCAGTCGCAGCTGACGGGAAGAAAACATACGTCAACTCAGACTCTTATCGGGTGACCTTCGCCGGCTCTGCCCTGCCTAATTACCTCCTTTTTGACAAGGTTCGTCTACCTGTTCGCCTCTTTGTGCCGCGGGTCATGAACTGTACTAATTGCAAACAATTGGGACACACAGCCTCCCATTGTAGCAATAAAGCCCGCTGTGGGAAATGCGGTGGGAATCATGCGGATGATTCCTGTGGTAGAGATGTCGAAAAGTGCCTCTACTGTGGGGGAAACCCACATGATCTCCCTTCATGTCCCGCGTACAAACAGCGCGAGGAAAATCTTAAGCGTTCCCTTCAGGGACGCTCTAAGCGATCTTTTGCAGAAATGCTTAAGATAGCTACGCCACCTGTCTCTACGAACATCTTTACCAACTTGTCTACTGGCGAAGGCGACTGTGATGAACCCCAGGAGGGAACATCTTCTGCTGTGCCTAGAAGTAGTAGAAAAAGGAAGAACATTTCCTCTTCCAAGCTTCGTCGTAAAGGCCAGAAGGTGTCTCTTCATGGTCCCCCTAAAATAACTACTCAAGGAAGTACTGGTGCAAAACCGAAGCAAGTCGCTCCCGGTCTCAGTAACCTGAGCTCAGAAAAGGAGTTCCCAGCACTTCCAGGAACATCAAAAACCCCAAGTGTTCCCATATCTCAGCCAGAGAAAGAAAACAGTGCTGGCTTAATAAATTTCTCTGACATTGTGGACCGTATTCTTACAGCGTTAAACATTTCTGACCCCCTTAAAAGTATCTTGATAAGCTTTCTCCCCGCAGTAAAAACATTCTTGATGCAGTTCACTGCGAAATGGCCCCTCCTTTCAGCGATTGTATCCTTCGATGGCTAATTCATCGAACGAGGTCAAGGATTTAATCACTGTTCTACAGTGGAATTGCAGAAGCATTATCCCGAAAATCGATTCGTTTAAAATCTTACTAAATAATTTGAAATGCGATGCATTTGCCCTATGCGAGACATGGCTCACTTCAGAAATAACCCTACACTTCCACGATTTTAATATTATTCGCTTGGATCGAGAAGACTCTTACGGAGGAGTACTTTTGGGGATCAAAAAGTGCTATTCTTTCAATCGGATCGACCTCCCCTCGACACCAGGCATTGAAGTTGTCGCTTGCCAAACCAGAATTAAAGGCAAAGACCTTTGCATTGCTTCCACCTACATCCCCCCTAGAGCCTCAGTTAGCCACCGACGGCTTTGCGATATTGCGGAACTCCTCCCCGCACCGAGGCTAGTTTTAGGTGACTTTAACTCCCACGGCACGGCATGGGGTTGCCTTCATGACGATAATCGATCTACCCTACTTCACCCCCTTCTCCCCTTGAATATCTTCCCAAAATTTATGTGCCCCCCTATCTTCTAGTTTTAGTTGAACAATATTAAATCTCGTTAAGAAATGCCCAACAGTACCACTACTTTAAAATAGCCCTAATTAATTCCCCTTAATCTTGAACCACTCTTTCTAGTTATCTCTAGTTAATAAGCTTGTAAAATGTTCCGCTTAGTTAATAATTATTTTTTCTACAATCTCCCTTCTAAAAATCATAAAGTGAATTACTATACAAAGAACACACAAATGACCCGTCCCCCAAATCTTACGAATATTATATTATACCCTCTTTTATATGTATAAGTTAGCTGTAGTTTTTTTTTAGTTTTATTATATAAAACAAAATAATATTGAAATGTGTATCCCCCTAGTTTTAAGAAATTCAAAATGTAAAACAATGAAAAAATGGCACCTTTAAGCTAACGCATACGTGCCTTATCAAATAAACAAATTGAAAAAAAAAACTAGCGTTAAGCTGGAGTTAGTTACTGACGACGAAAACACTAAAAAACATGCTTCATGTTAGGTTTTGTGACCTTATGCACAAAAAGTTGGACTTGTCCAAAAATTTCTCATTTGGGAATTTTGCGTAAAAAACCTGTTTCAACAACAGGATCAGCCGCATGCTTACCGAATGTAATAGTAAACAAAAAAACTGTTGGACGAGCTGTACAACTTTGTCGATAAAAGAAGTAATGTGCACAAGAACATTAAGACACTGGTTTTGAAGATGAAAGATGCTCGGATTGACCTTAAAAAATGGAGAATCTTGGAGCATATAGCGGAGATAACTGAAAAGGAGCTGTCAATAGCCAAGAAATCCTTGGAAATAAGGCAAACAATGGTAACACCGAAAGTGAGGGATATTTATGAGGCGAATGTCGCCAAAGAGACTAAGAGCTTCACCAAGTGATGCGAAACCAGTAGGTTTCAAGAAACACAAGGAGGCTCTCGGAACCACGCATAGCTCTCGGAACCACGCATAGCGAACGAAGCAGCCACTAGCGCAGGTTAAACACCTAATGGAAAGTCGTCGGCTGGACAAGATGGAAGGCGAACAACAAGGGCAGGTCCGAAAACGCAAGGTCTTTGAGGGACGAAGCAATGATGATGCACTCATATCCCTAGTAACAATTAAGTTTTTATGACGCTCTTGAAGTCTCTCTTAAAACTTATGTTGTACTTGTAGTGTGCTATAAAACTTAAATTGTTACTTGGGATTCAAAGCTAACGATGACTTGTACAAGAAGTTACTGCGCGATGAACCCGGCACTCAGACGCACCCATATCAAATAGATGATGATGGAATTGAATAAGGATTCAAAGTCAAACAGCTCTAAATTTAAAGCGCTCCCTGACAAAGCCATGGACGAACCGGTGGAAGGGAGAGCCATGTACCCTGAGGCAACCATTCAACCTGAATGAAGTATCCTCAGAAGAAGAGCTAAGAGAAGCTTTGAAAGAACAGTACCAGCTTGGAGAAGCGTAGATGACGATGAGGAAGCAACCTTTCGGCTCGCAAGTGGCTTCGGGTAAGAGGGTAAATAAGAGGACCGACAGTACCACTGGATAGGTGAGGAGAGGATGAGAATCGCTATTTCCACAACATGGCCGCCCATGCCATACGGGACTCAGTATGACCCAAAGTCCCCGGAACTAGACGGTATCCCTAGCTTGGCTCTGAAAACAGCAATCCTAACGAACGGTATCGACGGTGGTATCTTTCCCGTCTGGAAGAGACAAAATCTGGTGTTGTCGAACTCAAGCAAGCCCTCTGAAGATCCTTTAGCATACAAGCCGACATGCAGTTTGGCTGCCGGAAAGGTAGATCTACTGCCGGTAAGGCAGATCTACTGTGGACGCCATACGAACGGCCGTGGAAATAGACTAGTTGCACTGCAATCGCCGATCCGCTGCGCAGACTGAGGGTTCCCGAGAACCTCTGTAGGATTCTGAGGAACTACTTTCAGAACAGACAACTTATATATGAAATTCACACAGACAAAAATCTTTAACCATAACAGCAAGTGTTCCACTGGGTTCCACACATGGCCCAACTGTTTGGAATGCTATGTACGACAGAGTGTTGAAGCTGAGCCTCCCCAGGGTTGTGAAGATTGGTGGTTTTGCAGTCGAAGTGGTGCTCCTAGTCATCTGCGAATCACTAGAGAAAGTAGAAGTACTCGCAACGCAGGCACTAGATGCTGTGGAAGACTGGATGCGCGAGAAGAAGCTGGGGTTAGCTCACCATAAAGCTGTACTCATACGAGGCGACAGGATACACGCCATAAACAATATTCACTATGGATTTTATTCTACCTACTCCAACGCGTTAAAAGCAACAATGTTGGAATCTCGGCTGAACAGCACGTTCAGGCTGATGGCCATGCGAGTGTCTAGCGCGTATCGAACTATCTCGTCAGAGGCAACCTACGTGATAGCTGGAACTATTCCTGCAAATTTTCTACTCGAAGATGATAACGAGTATTATAGGGAACGAGGCACGAGCTGGTACCTTAAGTAAGTGGCAACATCAGTGGGATAACGTTGTGAATGGTAGATGTATCCATCAACTAATTCAATGCTTGTCGGTGTGGGTGTACAGAGCGCACGGTGAAGTGAACTTCCACATGATACAGTCCTTGCCTGGTCATGGCTGTCTGAAGAAGTATCGAAACAGGTTCGGCCACGCGAGATCGCTGTTCTGCATCGCGTGGCTTGATACAGAGGAAACGAAAGGACCATGTGGTCTTAGAATGGCCGCGCTGACGAACAAGGCGAGAAGGGCACCAGCAACGTAGCAGTATCGGGCTTCGAGGCACCGATGAACCAGAAGTCACACTTCAACCGGAATCGTCGGACCGACCTTGATACTCGACAAGTCAGTCTGCTGAAAAGAGATAAAGTAGACCAGCAGGCGCGACCGGAGTAGATTAGATCCACCACCGGGGACTAGACTGAGCACACGTAGCGTCGATGATAGGTCGCCTGGGCACCTACGAACCGGAAGTCATCCCCCACCCAGAATTGACCTCGGCACCTAATCGACTAGCATAAAGATAACGATTGCGAGAGAAATTTCGTCGACAGGACATTTCTCCATCGGAGTAGATCGTTTGAGTAGATCGTGAGGTAGCACCGGCAAATGGTCGTTGGAACTTCTATGAACTGGAAGTCACCCTTCACCCAGAATCGCAGAACCGACATCAGTATCGGCCCGCGTAGCATTGGTTTCGGAAGGTTTTCCACAGCCGGTGAATTCTTCGTCAGAGTAGGAAAGATCCACCGAGTAGTCCGTAGCGAATCGCCGGCCAGTGAACCGGACGCAATCCTCCTCCCGGAATTACTGGACAGACTTCGGCACTCTACCGGACATTTCGTTAACATTCCGCATTCGTTAACGGTTTCAGGAGACATTCTTTCATCGGGGAACTTTCCGCCGAGACAGGCTAGTTCTACCATCGGGAATTATGCAGAGTAGCACCAAACGCGACAAACCACCAGTATGGGGTCGTCGAGGCACCGTTGAACCGGAAGCCACACTTCACCAGGAATCGCTGGATCGACCACAGAATCTAACTGGCCAACGCAGAGAGGAGCGCATGCCGTGCAGGACTTATTTGGCGGTGATGAGACCAGCGAACCAGCACAACCAGCTAGACCTGGTATCCAGCGAAGTACATTAGCACTCTTCCTACACTGAAGCAGTCATTTCAAATGGAATCCGGGGTTATCAGGCAAATGTCGCACTCTTTGGTGGAGGGTAAGATTCAGAATTTTATACTTTTTTCAGAGTCCTTCACTATGGCACACGATGGACCAAATCGGTAGGAAGGTCTAACTACCGATCATGTGCTGGGTCGGCTTTACCACCAATTTTAAAAAAATAACACATAGACACAAACAGTATAGTATCGTAACCTGCGACTGCACCGTTCAATAGAAATAAAATTGCCCCTACTACGGGACAACACTATTTCGATTGATTTTAAGAAAACTCGCGATAGACCTGCAGTGTAGAAGGAGGAAAAGTTAGTAAAAGTGAAAATGAAGCTCTATCTCGAGCAAGTGACCTACACACAACTGCACCACGCACGAAAGTGTACATTCAGGACCTCTATTCCCACAGTCGAGCTACCTAGTGACTAGAAGAAAATTTCTTTCTAGACAATAGATGACGTGATGTCAAAGTATGACCTGAGTAGTTTAACCCAGGCAGAATCTTCCATTGAGAAAAGCAACATGGCGTCGAATAAAA
Organism: Topomyia yanbarensis; assembly: GCF_030247195.1. Lineage (NCBI taxonomy): Eukaryota > Metazoa > Arthropoda > Insecta > Diptera > Culicidae > Topomyia > Topomyia yanbarensis. Next base: position 19,732,764 of record NC_080672.1, read on the forward strand.
GGGTATTAAAATCAACCTTGTATACCGATGATGATAAGGAGAACGTCCCTGTACACGACCTGGAACCGCGCATAAAACCGGAAAAAAATAATCGAAATATGTGGAATTATACAGTCTAATTTGACAAATATCCTAGGGATGGCGTAACCTATAAGCAAACAACGCTTGTCAGATACCCCGGAGAGACCCCTAAATGCCAGTTCTGTTACTGACAACTACGCAAAACATACGCCGAATCAGCCAGTGAAAACTCATCTACTACAGAAAACTCTAGGAATCAGCCACCGACACCTACTGATAATCAACAAAACATCCGGTCAATCAAAAACCGCTGCGCCTAGTACTTCGAAACCAGCATCCAAGTTACAATCCAACGGCCAACCGATAAGTTGGAAATCAACGATCATGCAATGGAAGTATACGAGAGCGAGGGAGATGGCATACTGAACGATCACCAAACTGTCAATGGAGTACCACCGAAAAAGAAGATCCACGCAGTAGAAAAGTTCCTAAGCGTCCAAACGCCCAGCGGTCCATGTGTCCCAAGACTACAAATATTGTCAATAATTATTTTTTAGTTCAATTGTTTACCCATTCTTTTGTGCTATAAGAACGATAATAGTGCGATCCGTGAAGCGACTGATGTAGGTACCGCTTTTTCTCACCAACCATACAAAAAAATGTTTCCATATACGAACCCGGCAGCGAACTGTCCCATCCCCAGGAATTATGGTTCTGTTTATGATTATGATGATTGTTATTATTGTCGCAACAAATTGTTCCTCGAACTGCGAAACATGCGGTGCTGGGCCAGGAGTATCCAGAATCGGACAACGGTGGTTTTGCCAATGACGGCTGACGCCAAGGATATGATGCGTGAAATGGTAAATTACTGAAGCGCAACTGAGCCAGTCTGTGGCGGAAGCATCGACAGGATTACGACCCATTCCGGTGTCCAGGATGGTGACGAACAGAGGAACTGATTTGCAATAAGGGTTATTTTTTTGGATACGGCGTCATTGAGAGGTTAATCTAGTAGAATAGATGGTTTGAATATGAAAGGGTATGAGCAAACTGACCCACCTGGATGATGGACATGCAAGCCAGTAAAAGTAACGACAAACAGGTTCTGAATTTTAATTATTATTTAGTATTTCGATCGAGATGCTAAGTCAATTAATGTACAGGATGGCGTTTCTGTTTTATTTGAGCAAACAAATCGATTTCCGGTTCAACACTGTCGGAAACCATTGTGATCATTTATTTGGTATTTTTTTTCTATGAACAGCGATAACGAGATCACGACTGAGCGCATCAATGTTAGCGGGTGTCTAACGTGAAAAGAAAATCACTACCCCTCGCCACTCTCTAACCGAATTCATCCAGAAGAAAACTGAATATTTTCGAATTTGTTGTGACACTTCTCTTCGCGAGCATCGCGCACAAATAGCCTACAGTTTTGCATTCACCGGAAGCACCGGGAAATCTTTAGAAAATCATTCTCAAACAAACTGAATTGATAGCGATACAGCAGGTTCTATTGTCTGGCAGACATCTACTGCACGGAATCGATCGATCTCTGCCCGGGGCGGCGTACCGCTCCTGCCGTGTGCTGATGGTGGCAGTTATAGTCGATTGAACTTTGCCAAATTTATTCATCGATCCGGCGGATGCGTATTCTCCCGCTTTGCATTCTGTCGCCGGTATCCGAGTGGTGGTGGGGGGGAGGTTAGAGTGAAGAAGATTACCCTCTTGACACCTTTGGGAAAATTGAAGTCGATTGGCGAAACTGGTTGTTCGTTTCCTGGAGGTTGGCTTCTTTGGCACTGGAAGATGTCTTCTTGCAAATGAGAGAAATTTTCTAAAAGGAAAACTTTTCACCCAAAAGGTTTCCCCCGTGCCAAATCCAGGTAGGTAACGGAACTTGTCCTGTCGCTTCCACTAGGCAAGACTATTGAACAGTAAACTTTTGCGACCGATCGAAACCGACGAGTTTCGCTGCTTTTTGTTTCCAATGGAGCTTAAATATTCAAAAGGTTCTTGTTTTTCGTGATGAATTCACCAAACGGTCTCGTGTTTTTCGATTAATTGAGAGGAAATAAACTTTTCACGAAGTGTGCCTAACGAGTTATTGAGTTGATTTCAAAAGTGGTTTTTTAAGTTTTAGATTCGGTCCAATCAACATTTATCGTTATTTATTGATCATGAGATTCTTATAACAAAAACTCAACTATATCTGCTTGGTTCAGTTCAGAACTCAGAGCTGTCTCCGTCGCCAGAATAATATTCCGATAACATAATCTGAACACTTGTCACATAAAGCTCAAAGCAATTTGATTTCTCGTGCTTAAATAAAGTCACATTTCAGGGATTAACTTTCTTCTTTCGGATCTCTCTCTCTATGCTGCGTTCGCTGCCCATATCCCATTCATTCTCGAAACGAAAACTTGTTTAGCAGCACTCTCGAAAGGTGTTGGTTTTGGGAAACCGGGACCAGTTCTTAACGAAGATATCCCCGACAGGCAATGGCCAGTTTACCTTCTGTCAGCCCATATGAAAAAGAATGCAGGCGTGACATAAATAAGAAATCATTTAACTAATCCAATCACAAACATGTCAAAGGCAACAAAATATAAATTAAATTCATTAGCAATTCCCACACCGTCCCTCCAAATGTTCTCGATTTTCTGCGCGCGCCGCGCACTGTTGATCTCTGGTGGTTCAACGGCAATATTTTTTTATGAACTCGTTTTCCGCGCCTTGGCTATAACGTTCGTTTTTTTCGTTTTCAACCACACCGCAGTTCGCGCGATCGACTCGCGACAAAAATGAAACATAAAAAACACACGAACCAAGATGAAAAGAACTCAAAACCGTATGTGTTTTTATTCGTGTCGATGTGCAAAGGGACCGCGACATCCACAAAAGTGTCTACATATTGCGGTACGCGTCTTTGCTTACGTTGAGTGTGAGATTTTCCATTCATCACACACCCACCCACCACAAAACATTTGCCGCCGCGGCTGATCCGCGGAATTGTACAACGCAAAATATGACACTTTTTAGAATTCAAAGTTCAGCCTCGGCTCGAAGCGAGACGGTCTGTTTTTTTTATTTGCATTTATGTGACCTTCCGAAAGCATTAGCTTGGCTGCTCCGTGGTTTATGAGGATGGTTCCAAATTATGTGCGGAAAATGGAACGTTTTAGGCGGTCAGTGAGTGGAAACTATAGTGCCGCAATCAATCAAGTTTCAAAGGCGGTTTGCTTTTAAGAAGGTGTCCCCGAACAGATATGATTTCTTGTTATGGTTTTTTTAATGTCCTCCTCGGATTGTGGCTCTTGATTTTATCGGCTCTTGGCTCGGTTTTGCTCTCGAAACTTGACTTTTGGCTCATTTTTTTTCTATTGGCTTTTTCTTATGACTCTTTTGATTCTTCGGGTTTTTGGCTCTTTATTTTGTTGGAACTTGCTCTCTTGTCGCGGAGCGCTTTTGATTCTTGGTTGTTTTTAGTCTCGGCTCTTTTGGGTCTAGACTCTTTTCGTTCTCGCTTGTTGTCTTTGGGCTCTTTAGACACTTTTCTTTTAGTCTTGATTATTTTGGATTTTCGTTCTTTTTTGGATCTTGGCTCTTTCGAATTTTGACTCTTTTGGCTCTTCACTTTTTTTATTCCTGCCGTTATTCTGCCACACGAACTTGAAACAAAAGGAAATATTATGCAATATGATAAACAGCCGCAGCATAAACATACATATACTAATGCACACAAAGAACATACAATAAAAACAGATAGTAAATGACAATCAGTTGTCAGTTGTGACCGGCACCGGTCACAAAATTCTTTTGAGTTTTTATTTCGCGGTATCAGAATTAAGTTCCCCGTAAATCTGGTCAAGTCACGAAGCGCAGGCATTTGAAGCAAAAATAAATGAAAGTCTTCGAAAAATGGGTGTAAGGTGCTGGCAGAAAGTTTTCCTCAGATCCAGAAAGTGAGAAGAGTAGTGAAGTGAGTAAAGATAAATTTGGCCAATCCCAAAGCACGTGGAACTTTCAGATCCAACTTTGGCTGTTACTGGCGACATCGATATGGTTCTGGGCGCCACCCATTTCTTCAGAGTTCTTCGATACGGCAGAATATCGTACTGAGAAGAGTTACCGCTCCTGCAGAATACAGAATTCGGTTGGGTCGTTTCCGGAGAGTGTTTGTTGGAGAATCACCATCACAGCGCTCCATGTAATTGTCAGTTCAGTAATCCCTACACGATCGATGAATAGATCAACCGATTCTTGCCGTTCGAAGAAGTTCACGATGCCGATTTCCTTTCGTTCAAGAAGCCGAATCAGAAGAAATGCATGGTTCTGAACAAACGTCTGGGCTACGATCGCTTGGAGATTCATGGGTTCAGCGACACTTTGGAGTCTGCATGTTGGCCATGTCTTGAACTGGATATCCAAAACTCCATCGACATAGAAGACGTTTGTAGTCATCAGAGTGTCTGAAATCCAAGAACCGACGTCTCACGCCGTTTGGAATCATGCCCTATCCGAAGATAATCCCGCTGATCTCGTTTCTGGAGGTATGGATCTCGATGAACTCCTCCCCAGTGGTGGAATGAACCACAGTGGCTGAAATCAATGATCGCTCCTTGGCCAGCGAAGTACGTCGCCGTAGCGAAGCCAACTTCAGACCAACCGGTCATGAGTGAAGAACCGTCAGATATCGTTCGATCGCTATTCCAATCTTCGTCAGTTACTTCGTATCGGAAAACTTCTTCGACGTTTCGCTGATAACTGCCACCACCGCAAGATTCACCAACCAATTCTTGTCGGCCCGTTGACGGCTCTCGACATTGATCGCACTCTGCTCAACCTTGTCCGTCGCATACAACAGCAGCACTTTGCCAAGGATATAAGCCAACATGAAACCGTCGGAAAAGTTCATACTGAATCTAAACTACGATACATATACCCGACACTCGTAGACGGCATTATCCGTGTTGGCGGCCGGCTTCACAATACTGGAATACCTGTCGAAGGAAGACACCGATATGATCGCCACGAGAGAACACCACAAGACGTTCCATGCCGGTCCCAGCTCACTGCTGTCCTCGTTACGCCAAAGATTGTGGCCTCCCGGCGGACGAAACTTAGTTCGCCACATTGTACACGGCTGCATGGTCTGCACACGTGCCAAACCCAAACCGTTGCAGCTGCTGATCTGCCATTTGTTTGGGTCAACCAGGCGTACCCGTTCCAGAATGTTGTCGTTGATTTGGCTGGGCCAATGTACGTGAGAATGTCACTTCTTCAAAACTTACATCACCGTTTACGTGTGTATGGCTACCAAAGCCGTGCACTTTGACCTTGTGTCAGATCTGACCTCCGGCACGTTCATAGCGAGAGTGGGTTGAAGAGGAAAACTTACGCATATCTACTGCGGCAACAGCACGAACATCGTTGGAGCACAACGAGCACTGGGAGAGCTGCGAAAGCTTTGCTGAACCCAAGTTCACCATGATGTAGTCGCAAACGAATGTGCAGACGATGGAATACAGTTTCACTTCATTCCATCTCGCTCTCCCACTTTCAGTGGAATCTGGTAAGCCTATATGAAGTCTGCAGCGCAAAATCTTCGAAATGCTCACCTAACCGAATCTGAACTGCAAACCGCATTGTTTCAGGTCGAGTCAATGCTAAACTCCCGCCCAATTGTTCAATCGGCTCTTCTGCTAAACCTCAAACACTTTCTCTGTCAATGGCTACATATACCCTGTACCGCAAAATCAATGGCAAACACAGCCTGCGAAAAAGTTAATACACCAGGCGAATAAACGATCGTGACACGTAAAAACAGGAAGCAGATAGAAACATCCGACCATAAGAACAAAGACAACAATACCGACGACGACAATAATGGCAGAGAAGACATAACAGCAGATCATCAAGCTGATGCAGATGACGTAGCAAATATTTCACGGCGGTGTAAAAGGATCTCCTCACGCAACAGTAACTAGCGCGTACAAAATTCAAACGGTCGAATAAATATTTTTTGAGCCGTGTCAAATAAATATAATACATAAAAAAGCATAAGTATTCTAACACCAAGCAATACTTTTGGCGAAAAATTATTTCAAATCTTTCCTGCACTATTTGGTCGCAAATAATTACAACGATATTTTTTTATCAAATCGTTTGCTTGGCATGGCTCAATGGACTATCTCAATAGAACCGTAATTTCCTTGCTAGGGATAGAAAACCCGGTATCGTTAGTGATAAATTCCTTGCTGGTGATGCTGGATGTATATTTGGAGGTATTAGGCGTGATAATTATAGAGTTATAAATTTTTCTAAAAGAGATTTTTCTAATCCGAAAAAAATGAACTACTGTAGGATTAACACCTCTATAATCGAAACAAAAATAAGTTATATGCTGAATTGCAGCCACAAGATTGGTGGTTTCTCTGACGTGATGCATAATGAAGTGCTTCACATTCACATTAAGACCGTATATTTTTTTCATTTGCTTACAAATAACGTCCTCATATTGACTACTATAATAAGACGTCATGTCACTCTTTTGGTTTTCTACGAATTAATGTATTCGAGATTGCGCAAATACGTGGAATTTAGACTATACTATACATTATTTCAACGCCTTCATATCAACAATCTATGGGTTTATCCATTTAAGTCTGCTCTTATAAATATATAAATATATAAATATATAAATATATAAATATATAAATATATAAATATATAAATATATAAATATATAAATATATAAATATATAAATATATAAATATATAAATATATAAATATATAAATATATAAATATATAAATATATAAATATATAAATAAGCCGTATGAGCAAAAATTTCGAAAATTTATCATGAGTTGGCTGAATTATAAACGTTTAAAACCTAACCAGTTTACATACGATTTTTGTTGAATTTGTCAAGTGTACCCCCATAACAACACGTAGTCCTACGTCAAAAGTGTACTCGCAGGGTTTGGTGCATTTTTTATGTCCGTTACGGTATCGATGTGCTCCGATATGTGCAGACATCGTGTACACTTTGCTTGGTTACACGATAATAGCAGTGTTGAATGGGTTCCTATAACTCCTAATTGCGTGGATTAGAAAATGGCTTACTTGGGTATTTTTGTAAATCTAGTAATGCTCCACCAAAATATAATAATTTGAACTGGTAGTCCGCGTCATGTAACTAAACATTTTTTGCTTGATCCATTCCCAAGTTATGGGCGATACTTCCCCAGTCCAGTTTATTAGGAAAATTCGATGGTCTCAATTTTTTTTTTTGGCCGAAGAAATTGCGTGTTCAATTTAACCGGAGAACTTGTGTGAGTGATAATATCCTTTCATGGGAAAATGTACATTTTTATTCTCGCAATGCTAATTTATCCACACTTCTTTAGTCATATGAGTGATAAATGCCATGTCTGGCATGGGCCAATTTGTTGAACTTTTTCAGTACTGAATGCCTGACATGATGGAATTGAATATAAGCAACTTTCGTAAGTGTATGATCCATTTTTATTTTCCATTGATATTTCACTACGCGACTACTTGGCCAAATACGAAAAGACTGGAAGTCCAACGAATTCAACCGGACCTCAACGGCTTACTGCTGTACTCACTGATTTCGATAGGTCACCACGCCAAGAATAAAAGAGACGGTTTTCTTTGTTCTTCAGAAAAAGCACATAAGTTTAAAGTGATTGTTTTTTTGTTTTTCACTACATGCTGTCCAATGCTGAACGCAGACTGTGTATCGTAATCGCTGTTATTGGTGGAAGGACTAACATTATTGCCATCAAAATTAGTTTATACACTGTGAATATTTATCTTTAAGAAAACTTCCACCGGAGTTGAGCAATTTTTAATTTGCTGGCTGCTGACAGTTGAACTGCCGAATATTTTCCTAAAATAGTCGAGATTTGAATACGTTTTGTTCCTACCCACTTTGGTTGAAATTTTTAGCTTTACTACTATAAGGAAAAGGAAGGAAGAATACATCAATCAACATTGAAACTACCGTTTTTCTTAAAATTCCTACTATATGCTGCTACTCTTACAATTCTTGCAGTTTTTCTTAGTGTGAAAATCTAAGAAATCGAACGCAGTTGATAACTAAAAATTCGGCAGACCAAAGGACTTCATTCCTACTTCTGTTAGAATGTGCAACATCAGTGCAATCGACTACCCTGGTGATTTTCAATAAAGAACAGCCTTTGCACACGGATTAAAATCGTGAATACAGTACCAGAAATTCTGGAACAATCACGTTTTAACGTTACGAAAACAGGACCATGAACAAAAATCATGTGTTTTATAGTTATGTTGAATTTCCTTCCGGTAACGCCTACATAACGCTTTTATTAGTGGAAATATTTGTTTTTGTTTTGTGAACGTCAGTCACGGTTTCCGCCATGTCATTACTAAATCGGATTTCTGTACGTGAACTAGTTCACAACTTTATGAACATTATACATAAAACCAATGGTTGACTCGTGATAGATTTAGGAACATTAGTTCACAAAAACCCAACATTCTGGATATTTTCTGGTGAACTATTTCACGAAACTCGGAATTTTATTCACGAATCCAATCAATCCTCGTGAACTAATTCATGATTCTTAAAATATTAGTCACAATCCAATATCCGTGCTCGTGAATTAGTTCACAAAATCATAAAATATTATTTATGTATTCTTGAACTGGTTCATGATTCTAAGTACATGTTTTACGATACATTTTGCTTACAGGTGATATTTAGAAGATAGCCCTAATCATTTTAAATTTCATGCAACATTGTAATTAAATTTTCACGTAAACTACTTCACAAAATTTGAAGTATTATTCGAAGAATCATTTTTGTTCCATGCACTTTTTCATGAAATGTCCAGCTGTTAGCGACCATTCATAGGTACGAGCACTAGATATAAGAAAACTATTAGGACCTCGAACAACGTTATTCATCGCACTACAAATCGTGTTCATGATATAGTTCACAGAACAAGATACCGTGAATCAGTCATACTTTTATGATCCAGTTCATATTGTCACGTTACTCCGAGTAAAAAAACCGATAGTAGCCAATAAAATAACAGATCAGGATAAGGCGAAGAGAAATTTTGAATACCATGATAAAACTGCTGATATCATGAACATGAGTCAAATTCCTCCACGCGTCAAATTCGAAAAAGAGCTCTGGAATAAATAATACGATAACGTGTACAAGAATTACGAAAATCTTGACAACGTTCTTGAAATCATAAACATAAATTACATTACTCGTGATTAAAATATCAAAAATCGTGACTAAGGTCCTCAAATCATGACTAAAATATCACGATAACTTGAATAGAAATTATGAAAATCGCGACTAAGGTTTTGAAATCAATCACGCTAGTCTGACCGAAAAATACAAACTCATGAATAAAATCGTGATTAAGCTCTTGAAATCATGATCATCGTTTGACTATCGGCTGCGAATTTCCAAATCATGAACAAGAATCATAACAAAAACTGTCCAGGAAACAACAACAGTAACCCAACCAACCATAAATTTGAGGTTTATTATTCATTATTTTAGGAACTTGGTCACGGTTCCGTAAATCATTCAGTTCACGAAATCGTGATGTTTTGTTCATGAATTTATAAACGGATTTTTTCAGTATACGGAAGGCTCTAGGAAATTTTGTCGCTTAAATCTAATTTTAACATTGAATCATGCTTTATATCTCTGACAACGATCGATTGAACTGAATATTGGTACCATGTAGTATTTGAGAAACCTAATTATTCCGCTGCAACTCCTCATCCGTTTGTAGATTTCAAGATGTCGTACGATTCAGTGTAACGAAACGGACTGTGTTAGATAATGCTAGAGCAAGGACTTACTATTAACACTGATTTAAATGGTTCGTGCGCCACTGGATGGATTGGAGCCACACGTCAAAATAGGTGTGAACCCGTTTGTGACATGTGATTGATTGAAACAGGGTAATACACTCTCTAATTTGTTGCTCAACGTAGCTCATCTTCACGAACGGCTTTATCAACGATACCTATTCATTATTCGCAGAGCAGTGGAAAATATGTAAATATGTGAGGAAGAATGGGACACTGAATTCTACCTGGATACACTTTTACCGGAAAACCAACAGTATTTTGACTGCCATCATATGTCACGTAGACCGATGGTATCAGTCAAAATGGCGTTGGTTTTCCGGTAAATATAAGTGAGATGCAGTGCGACATACGATAATGCTTCCGCGAGGTGAAAACAAGCATACAGAAGCGACTGATAATTTAGAACGAAAAAAAAAAAAACATTTTCAACTTTAAGTTAACGTGAAATAGTAATTACGGGCGCACTTCAACCTACAACTTGAAAACCAATTATCAGTATCGATTAAGCCAAACCGTAACTATACAAGTTACGTCATTAATTAATTTTTCTCAACTCTTAATTGTACCAATTAGAAGCACAACGAAAACTTCCACTTGCGGTGAGCATCCGCTGTTCAGTGAATGACACCGCTTTTCCGTTTCGTTTTCTAAGGCAACATTAAAGTTAGACTGTCGATCGAAAATTCTGTCGACTGAAATGTATCCTCCTTAAAGCGCCCAGGAAACAGACAGGTCTTTAAGACACATTTCTGCAACATTCCATTTCCCCTCCCCAAAACCGGGATGACGGCACCCGTGGCGCTTTTGCGGAACGCTCAGTTCACGGTCGTGTGGAAACGCCATTCATGATGAAGCAATAAGTCCGTGAATAGTTGATCTCACAACGATAGCATCCCAGTGTGTGGAAGCTGTAGAGTAGTTGGAGGAAGCTTGACTCGAGTCGAGGTTGATAGACAGTTTGCAAACAATGGTGCGATGGTGAAAAGTTGTACCATCATTAGTACGGAACCGTTGTAGGCAGACGGTGTAGAGCGTGCGGCGGCGACGTTTCCTGGATGCTGCCAGGTCGAATCTCGCGAACGTGAGGATAAGTGGCAAACGAATTTCCATCAAACTTTAATTAAATCGATATCATTACCGGTTTTGTTGGGTCGAGATTTTCACCTCGCCTGCTGTCGAACTGGTTCCGGTGGACTTGTTTTCCGCGCCCGACAATGGTTGGTTCTACGAAACGGGGCAATTTTTACAACCCGTTACAACGATACCGAGGTCTTTATCAAAGTTCTTGGATGACGGCAGCGGCGGAGACGACGGTGGTGGTCGCATTTTGTGCGTTCGTGCATTAATGATTCTCGGTTACGTTGCGTTTTCCGGCTGAACCTTTTCGTTTCGCTTATCTGCTGCGAGTTGGGTTGAAAAAGGGGCGAATTTTTCGGCCATCTTTTGACGTCGGTCGGCGAGAGGGAGTAGGGTGTCAGAGGGTCACACGCTGTTTAGGGACACACCATGGTTGGTTATCCATGTCGGCAAACAGAATCACAAGGTTCCACGGTAAACGTTCGATGCTAATATTAAATTATGAATCATTTATGCTAATTCAACGTGTAAAGTGGTTGTTTTTCCGGCGGAACTCTGCCAGTTGGTATGATTGTGAGATAAATGCAAACGCACGAAGATTTCCTGGAAGGATGATTTTCCCTCAATATCATTCTGTGGAAGATAGGCGTGGTTGACATGGGGTTATATTTTACTCCTTCGAGCGCTGGAAAACAGATAGGAAAACTCTGATAAGCGCTTGGAAAAAATTGCGATGTAACGAGACAGTGTCACAGCAATACCGCTTTGGTGGAAGAGGTCTGCGAAAACACAATATGCCAACGAACGAAACATATTCGGATAAAATTCTATCAGTCGACGTATTGAAAATTATCATAATCGTTTTATATTAGAAACGAGAGTGTGGTACATGAAACGTATGGGTTTTGCGTTAGCTTGAAATAGAAAGAGTAAGACGCGTGATATTCCGTTCATGACTGGTAAACTTTAATCCATTCAGTTGTTCTTTGTACGGAGATATACCTTGACTTAGTGACTCCTGTTATCAATCACTTCTCACAACATGGTAGCAGGAAGCTAGTTGATCAATTCTTGGTTGGTTGAGATAGTTCAACTTGCCAGAAGCTAACTTTGTCCGGAGATGGAAAATTAACTGTTAATAACGTCCTAGTGAACCACGCTAACCTCAAATTTTACAGTACGGGTTTACTGAACATAATCACATATTTATCCCTTTGTTCTACGGGAATCACTATCTACATTAGGGTGTTGCAAAATGACATCATTTTAAAAAAGTCATTGGACTCGCGTTACAATACGCATGACTGACAGATTTACATACTAGATGACTTGACACTACGATCGAATAACCTTTCAGACCCTCCTCCGCCCATCCATCTTCTTTTCCAATGGAGTGCATGTAGTTCGCATGGACCAGCTCAGCCATTACCCAAACTATCCACCTGACCCGTATCAGGACTGACTTGACTATAACTGTTCCCCCTGGTTTCGAAAAAAATAAGGTTCAGTGTGATACTTGGACAGAAAACGAAAACTGCGCTGAGCACAATAAAAATTATAGTTACGAATCGTGTTTGTGATGTAGTTTACAGAGCAAAATACCGCGAATCAGTCATACTTTTATGATCCAGTTAATATTGTCACGTTACTCCTAGCAAAACATCCGATAGTAACCAAACAAGTAATATCGCAATAAGACGAAGTGAAATTACGTAAAGCACAATAGAACTGCTGATATCTTGAACAAAAAATCACATAACTTCATTTCACGTGTCAAATTCTAAACTAAGCCCAAGAATAAAATATCACGGTAGAGTGCATGTTAATTGCGAAAATCGTGACTAAAATTCAGAAATTATGAACATAAATCACACTACTCATTACTAAAGTATCACGATAACGTGAATAGAAATTACGAAAATTTCGACTAAGATCGTGAAATCTCATGCCGGTAACGTGATGAGAAATTGTGTAAATCGTGAATAAACCACATCTACAAATAGCGTGCCAGGCTGGTGAATTTCGAAAGCTTCTTATTTCATGGTTTCAAATCAGATAAAATTGCCGAGTTTTTCAATTTGTGGGTATGGGGGTACCCTTTCAGGCCGGTGATGGTGTACACGATGGTTGATAAAGTTATTAGAGGTACACGGAGCTAATCCTTGTATTCGTACATAGCTTGTGTTATCGCCTATATATACAGAAGTACTGGCTTCAAGTTGCAACATTCAACGATTTATTTCGTTTCGCGAAACAAACGCTTCGATTTGATTAATAGTCTGAAACATAATCAAAACGCTATGCTTAACATAGTGAAATTGTAGGGTGTAAACATTAACCATTGTTCTCTCCATTTGTACATATGATAATTTTTTCACTTTTCGAACAGGTGATTTCAAGGGACATCTCAAAAAGCAAACAAGAATAAAGTTCTACCACAAAAGGGCCATTTTCTGCTTGTAATCGTCACTTATTTTTGTTCACGTTCGACACAGTGGGTTGAAGCATTACACAAATATATTTTATTGCTGGTGCGGTGGAGCAGTTTTTAGCTCGTAATTCTCATTTAAAAATATAAACTCGAAAGGATTTTAAATTTAAATAGGATTATCTCATATTGAATCCAAGAAAATTGGAATTTTGGAAAAAACATCGAAACGCGTCTAATGTAGGAGTCGGTTTTGATACGCTATGAGAACATGTAGTAACTGGCAACACTGAAGACACCGAATGTAGTAATTAGGATTCAGACGCAAATAAAACAACTGCGACTACAGCTACGATCGACTGCTGGTGCTGGTGGCTAAATTGACCTGATTTGATTTCTTTACTTCGCACTTGGATTCTTATAAATATCATAAGCATCTTTTGTGAGGCCTAAAATTACCGCTCTATCTCAACACAATGCATTTTATGGGAAAATTACTTTAACATGCTAAAAAAATGCAATAATACAATGAACATACATTTTTAATTTCTGTTAATTAAAGTCAATCTACCTTCTCATCTCGCCCGGAATCGAAGCTACAAATCGTTCCGCTATAGATGCACGGAAAACACTAGCCCCACTGCAGACGAATTATGTTGCTATTGATTTTTGAAAATATCCTGTAAGACCAGCTACTTGAAAAGTGGAAAGTGCAGATGGTGCTTGATCTGGCAGAAGCAAACACCTTGTGAATGCACCATATCAAACATTAACAAAGCACAGTCATTCGTTTCGCGGAGCCACATACAACACACCAACGAATGCGAAATTAAATATCATACTAAAAATGTTATTGCTTAAGGGGTTATATACAAATTTGGAACTCAAGAGCTCGAAAAAAAATTAATTAATATTTTAGAAGTACAGTGGCGTAGCCAGGGGGGGGTTTTGGGGGTTAAACCCCCCCCCCCCCCCCAAACCAAAATTAATCGGATTGAAAAAAAAATTGATACTGACGAATTTAATTTAATATTCCACAAAATATTTTTGGAAAAATATTCTCTGATCACTACATTGAGAACTGTGTTTAAAGCGTCATGAGAACTTTTGGAAAATTGTGGGAAGGGGATCTTGTAACTTATCTCTTAGGCAAAATCCCATAGTTGTCAAATTACTTCAATGTAAAATAAAATAATTGTCTGAATTATTATGAGCTCATTTTTGGAAAGATGCTTCAAAATATGGATTAGAGACAATTTTTCGAATGGGAATCTAAATTTGAATAGGTTGATTGCATATAAAACATAAGCTTGTTTACCGAAAACTTGCATACATTTCAACATTTGCTGAAAATGTATTTTTTTAGATTGTGTAGAGTTTAGACAACAATTCAATATAGTTAACAACAAGAATAACATTTCAGAAACTAGTTGAAAGCTGATGTAATTTTGTCTCTAGCAGGTCAGGATCGGTTTTACGAGCATTGGGTTTTTGTTGTATTATCAACTATATGAATAGCCTCTTAGCAGGATGCAATGAATGGCGTACTAAAATTTTGTGTGCTACGTACTAGTACTGCAAGTTGTGAGGTTGACTAATGAAGAAAAGTAAAATTAATGCTCGATAAATTTTTAACGGTCACGATCACATTCATTCGAAACTGCCAAATTTCGATGTTAAGTAACATTGAAGAATTTCAAAACGTAAAACTGTTCATCTACTGATAGAATAATTTTGACGGTTAATCCTCCTAGAAGTAATTATAGAGAAGAATTACTCTTCAAGCAAATTTTAGTCGAGACTTAATGTCTCCAGCAAAGTTTTCGAAAGTGCTATTTCAAACAACTTTGTCAAAGACATGAAACGCAAGTTTCAGTTCCATCCATCCATAATTTAGTTATAGGTTTTGTGTTCCCAACTCGCAATGATTGTTTCAAACAATTTTATCCGTAACGCAGAAAAAAATGGTTTTCGCCTAAATTTTTCTTCACTAAGGAGAAATATAGCAGGCCTAGTCCATTTAAATCCCTATATGTTGAATTCATGTAGCCTTCATATTTTCAACAAAATTGTTTGAAATGACATTATCAAAAACTTTGCTGAAGGCACCATGTCTCTTAATATTTTTGAAAAATTAATTCACCATAATTACCTATGAGAATTAATCACTAAAATTTCTATCAAAGCAGGCGCTGTTTTATGTTGATAACTTCCCGAAGTTGTCAAACCTTCAAAGTCTAGGATTATTAGGTGATCTTGAACGTTGAAATTTTTTTAGATCATTTATCCCACTTTAAAAGATTGCAATTTTTGACTTCGTTGACATTATATACAAGAAAATAATCTATAGAGGTTTGAAAACTGTTCCATGTTGATCCTTCTTGTTTGTAGACTGGAATGACATCTGTTAGACTACTTATGTTTTTGAGTTTCCAATAATTTATCAAACTCATATTAATTTTTAGCATTTTTTCAAAAAATTTGCGATTCTTATCAAAACCCCCTCCAAACCAAATTTCTGGCTACGCCACTGTAGAAGTACATACTTTGGAAAAATTTCATCCAGATCGAAGCACTAATAATAAGCACAATAATGTTAATAGCGTACTATAGTAAACTCTAAATAAAATTTATCTACTACGGGGCCAATAAAGCAAGTACCGTCATCATGCATTATATAGATGCTAGGGAATTATTCTTTATGAGTTATTTTACCAGTTCGCGGTTAGCGATTTTCAGACCTCTTACTTTTATTTGTTTTGAAGTAACAAAAAATCGAGAATCTTTCCCTAACTTACCCACAGCCGTCATTATAGTCGATAATTAATTTATACTTTCAAACATTGCATAAATGTTGGAAAAGCATACAATAATTTCCGCTGCTATGAATAACAAACTCGTTTCAAGATTTTATTTTAAGATAACAAGACGTGAACTAAAACGTTTTCTTTCTAGCACTCGTTTTGAGCACTAGTCCAAACCAAAAAGGATTTACTTAAGTGAGAATAGATAACTTTTGTTGGCCGATTTAGAATTAACGATAGTTTGCAGCTAACACTACTGTAAATCCACTGTACTATTTAGATGTACGGTAGATTGTTCTTTCAAAAACGTTTACAAATCCAATAGAATTGCTATGACATTCGGTATTATCACACTCAATGACTATTTCTCTGTTGATTTTACCATAAGAGATTGAGGGATGAAAACGTGACCTCTTAAAATCACTATTTTTCATTTGTCACTTCATACATTGATTTATCGTAAATACTTTGTTCGCAGTACTTTTAGAACTTTGCATGGCGAAGATTTTTGCTGAAGTAACAAAGTTATTATCTCGTCTATTTGAAAATTTACGTACGATTTTTATTGAAAAATACACAATTTAAAAAAATTAATTATTTATTTTACAGAAATAATTCTTCCGCAGTTTTTTCACCAAAAACTACAAAAGTTTCGATCTTTCAAATGAAATTAAAAGATTGAAAATCCATTTGCAATATTAGAAGATATATAGCTTTGAAAAAAACCATTTTTGTTTTGAAAATCGCCTGTAACTATGCAAATAAAAGAGATAGAAACTTCATTGCTTCGGAAAAATGAAAAATTTCTTAAGAAAAGTTGCTTCAATTTAATTGATTTATAACTTTGTAGAACACTATGTAGCTAAATTTTACATATCTAAGAAGTTGATACTTTGAACACCCTAACCACAAGGACCACCCTAATTCAACTAATACAAAAAATAGACAAGAAAGTTCTAAGAAAGTTTGCCGAAGATACTGTATATCTAAAACCAACGGTTTAGGCGCAAACAGTTTTGTCTTCCTAAATACAGCTTTGGGACCATAGTGCACTGGTCATAAATCCAGGGCAGCTTCCTATGTGCAAATTTTGCAAGAAGACACTGTACCACAAAAAACCTTATGTAAAAGCATCTTAAAAGTCCGCCTACAACTTCAATTATGAAAAATTAATATGCCGTTATCCTATGCCAAAGCACAAACGGTTACAAAACCAGTATATAGGATTCTGACAGGATCAATATACACTCAACAACAATCGCCCCCCGTATCTTCAAGCCAACAAGTGGCACCACCACCAAAGAAACAAACGCGGATGAGGACAGATACGTTCGTCCGTGGACTCGCATTACTGTTTGAAGATCTAATGTAGTGTATTCCGCCTATTTAAGTAATAACTTGGTTTTCTAATCCTGTATATAACGTAGTCTATTTTCTTAAGAACGTTAGTTGTAACAAACGTTATTTATCAAATTAAGTAAAAGAGTACAAATTTTCAAGTTATTAGGTATATTAAAATGTCTTTCACATTTTTCCGCTTTCACCATAACAAATTAATAAGGCGAATGAATACAAAGCAATTAAAATGAGTATTGTTATTTCTATTCTATGAACATCGTATTTTTTCGCCCATCGTTCGTCCATCCAGTTTTACTTTTAGGTAAAAATGTGGACCCCAAAATAGAACCCGGGTCCAGGGGAAATGACCCTCGCTGACCACCCTCCCCCTCCCCTCCCTTCTCATCGGGTATGGTGACACCTCATTTCCAATGAACAGGATCCACCTATGAAAATAACGGAACAATTATCATCAATTACCCACTTCTCAAGAAACTAAGTTGCTTTTTGTCATATACCATTCGACTCGGTTCGTCGAAATAAGAAAATGTCTGTGTGTATGTATGTGTGCATGTGGAAAAAATAACACCGCTGTCTCTCAGAGATGGCTGGACCGATTCGCACAAATTTAGTCTCAAATGAAAGGTACAACCTTCGCATCGGCTGCCATTGAATTTTTTGATTGATTTGACAATGATATCTAAATGATGGTGCCTGTTTATGTGTTTATAGTATAAAATTTTATGCCTATTAAAATTCGTGCAAAATTACTTTGATTTGCCAGTCTAGATCAATAATGACTAACCAAAGTCGCTTTGACCACATTGGCCACCTTCGACGATTCGTGATTCCATATAAACAGAAGCTGAAAAATGCTCAAATGGGGCGTCTAGAGTACAATTTCAAATCGTAATTTTGATGTAAAATGTCTTTAAAATGCATAAAACGTCGAGATTTGACGCTGCCTCAATAAAAAAAAATTGACGAAAATTGACTTTGTTGGACTTTGGCATTTTTTTTGTTTTTCTTGTATAGAAATCGTTAACCTAATTCCGGAGGGCCAACTACGACTTATATAGGTTTTCTGTATTTTAACAGGAGCGTAGCTAGTAGTATGCAGTGAGAGGTTGCCCCCCCATAGTACACTCCACCATTCCCTAAACACTTTCCCCATCAAGCAACTCCTCCCATCAAACCACTTCCCCTCAATACCCCACAACAGACCACCTAATGCACCCTCTTCAGACCCACCCCTCTCTCATCCCAATCACTTTCACCAAGCAGGCATGCCAAGATAGGCTAAGGTGTGGCTCGGTTGTGGGTTATTAATTCCTAAATAAGCTAATTAAATATTTCACATATTACACACATTTTTACCTAGTAGATCTGACATTTTGATTTTGAAATGAACACATTACGTAATACGCAATAACCTTATTTAATAAAAATCATCGAAAACTTTGAATGCTGTTGTAAAAATAAAACAATACGAATTTTCACTGCATGTTAAAATCCCCGCTATCAGTTTTTAGCTTATCAAATTGAACAAGCAAAATTAAATATACTTTGTGCAGTGGCACTTCCCAGGGAACTTGGCCACATACCCTTGCTTTATTGCCAATACGATGTGATATCCGAGCCGGAATATTATTTAATTATATCTAAGAAGAAAATAATTGTATAAAAACCATTGCCCAACGTTTTTGATTTTCAACTACCATAACTTGAATTTTGATTAAAACTATTTTCCTAAAATTGAAAAATACGCGATATTTACATATTGGCAGACCATTTGCCTTGCAAATATCCAATGCCATTTACTTTCAGCTGCCCTTTGCTAAATGCATATAAAAAAATAGTTTTTTTTGCATGGTTTCTCGAAAAAGCACGGATTTTTTTAACGGTTTTCTTTTATCGGGATGATCGTATCATTAATCTGGTATATCGAAATAGATATTTTATACATAAAAATCGTGTTATTTTGCAAAACCGTGCAAAAAAGTGCATGCAAAAACAGAATCCGGTGTAATTACAATGTTTGACCATAGTGAAGTTATACGAATTTAACCCTAGAACGTTGCACTTACGTTTTTGGGGTTTAGTGTGCACCTTAGCCGCGATCAGTCGACTGTTTTGGAGTTCCTCGCTAGTCGGTCCAAAATCGTAGTTTTTCGGTACGTATTATCAAACAAAAGTGTTTTTAAATACCAAGAACGACTCGGTGAACGGTTTTCGTAAATCGGAAGTGGAATTCAGTGATTTTTTTGGAGTTTTTCATCCCGGCGTAAAGTGATTCAAAGCCACACAGCATTAGTGTCAAAAGTGCTCCCCCCGCATTAGGGGCCGTCTATTCCCGATGCGGGGAAGAAAAAAGTGTTTTAACAACGTAAATAATAATAGTGGAGATCAAAAACTCACAAAAAAGTGTTTTTCTCCCAGTGATAAATCTTTCCCAAAAAGTGAAAATTTTTCGGCGTCACTTGGTGAAAAAAGTGGCGATTCCGAATTATCAGCGCGTCACCCGTAGCTATCGCCCGATAGGTGTCGCACCAATTTCTTAGTTCCACATTCGGAAACCTGCAAGTCAGTTTTTCTTTTTCTTCCGACATTTTCCAAACCTTTTTCGGGTCAGGACCACGTGCATGGCCAGTGGAGTCTTCTGTATCTGCTGCATGCATACTGTTGTTGATAAATTGCGCTGTACTTGCAAACGTGAGAATGAGAAAGGATTGATCGGGCTGTTTGATGCGTGATAAAGAAGCTGGAGATTTTGAAGATATCTGGAGAAGGTTTGGAATGGGACGAAAAATGGATAAGCAAGTATCAGTCACTCGTGTAAGTAGGAGATGAGGAAGGAAATAGAAAAACTGGTATATTTTTCTACAGACGTTCTAATTTATATATACAAAAATCAAATAAATACACTAAATACGCGTCGATTTCTTACCTTATGTAAGGAATCGAAAGTCTTATTGTAATGTTATAATCCATTTGATACAAACATTACAGTAAGGCGGGGCTGGTTGATGGAACGATGACCTCGGAACATGTCTGGCGCTGTACACGAAATGGGTCATCGGAAAGTCAATTGAGCTAACACCTAAATCCTTGAACCAAGTTATTTGCATGGATATGTTAAAATACATGCAAACATCTTTTTTCTGTAAATCACTACCAGATAGTGGGAGTTAGGATGGTTAACACACACACACACACAGAACGTTGCACTTACGTTTTCCACCCTAGAACGTTGCACTGGGGTACAACTGTACCCCACGCGTTTGATCGCAATTTTCGCAGGTAAAAATGTACACAAAAGAAATGTATAATACATCATTTTCTTCGTTTTTAATTGCGAAAACAGCCGTGTAGGTGAAAGTAGGGAATTTTTTTGAAACGATGATATATAAATTGATGTGACCAAAGGCAAAGTGAAAAAATCGCAGTATTGACTTTTTTCACAAAAATTACTATAACTGCGAATTTTGAACCGATTTGAAAAAAATCTAATGATTCCAAAAGTTAAAAGAATGTTCTAGAAACGCTATAAAATAGAATTTCGATATTTTTGAAAAAGTGCAATTATTTGGAAGAGTGAAAGTTTAAAAATCGGATTCTGGAATATACCACGAAATGGGGTGGACATTGAAATGAAAAAAATATTTCTGATCGGTGATACATTGGTACTTACTGGTTAGGTTATGGTTATGGTCCCAGGCCAGTAAATGCCGAATTCTCGTCTTCACACGGTTCCAAAGAAGGTGTGGGGTACATGTGTACCTCAATACAACATTCTAAGGTTAAAAACGAGATAAAATCAGAATCAGCCATACTCTTTATAAAGTATTCACAGTTATTTGGCCTGTTCGGTAAAGTTGCGTGTTCTAACGCGAAAAATCAGGAACAAAAAAAGTTAGAAGTAAAAATAAGAATTTATGGAGTTCATCATAGAAAACATTTCATTCTGGAGAAAATTCAAAATAGGACGTAAGTAACATTGAGAGCCTCTCTTTGTTTACTTTACCTTTCGGTTATAACGACGTCACTATAACACTTTGCACTAATTTTCCAGTACATATCGGAAGCCGACGGTTTTTACGAGTATATTATGCAAAGAGTTAAGTAGTAAATGTTGAAACGACCTAGTAATGAACAGAAGCGAAAGACTCCAAAGAGAATCTCTCGTTGTTACTGACGTCCTAATCCTAATATTTCTGCAGCATTACTCGATTACTGTGACTGACAGAGACAACATGTCTTCTGCACAGCTTTGTCGAAAACGGTTCAAGAGTTAAATTTTCTATAGCCTACTATGATAAATTTGAAAGAAAAAAATATTGCCGAAAGATGGCGCTTTTTACACACACAGTGTGTGTGTTGTATTCCATTGGGATGCATCACGAGTAAAACGCGGAATAAACAAACCTTTAAAAGTGAAGAAAGTAGCTACTTATCTCGCCTGAAGTAGTGCTAAAGTAATCCGCAGAATTTTCCGGTAGTCGTGCGTATGTTATCGTTGTCGTGCTAATCAATTTGTTACCGTCGTTGCCAATCAAAGTTTTTACGCCATCATCTTTGTCGCCATTTGCCCATCTAAGCAAGCTTGTTTTTGATGCCACAGTTGACTCTATTGGAAATGGCAAGCATCACCAGAACTCCCCCAGAAATCGAAATGACCAATACTTTGAAAAGAACTCCTCCGGGCAACTTCAACTTGAACGTGCCAGTGAGTACTCCTGCTGCTACAATCAACACCAAAACAAACAAGCGCTCACGGAAAGATGATGATCAACACGAAGTGCCTGTTCCTCTCACATTGGAAAGTGCAGTATCAATGCTCATGAATCAATTCAACCAAACGAATAAGATGATCGACAACCTGCGCAGTGATATAAATATCAAAATCGATACTGTAAAATCGGACTTGGAAGGAAAGCTAGAGAATGTCACTCAGGAAATCACTGCTCTCAAGAATGAGTGTACTGCTCACTACACGAGAGAGTGGAGAAAATTTCGCAATCTGTCGGAAATCTTGGCAATAGGAATGAGCTCATCATTAGTGGTGTCCCGTTTATGACTGGCGAGAATTTGGGAACGTACTTCAAAGCTATGTGTAAACAAATCGGATACAATGACAACTCTATCCCCATGGCAGATATCAGACGAATTCAAAGTCGCTCCCTTAAAAACGGTGATGATAGCCTTATTGTTGTGGAGTTTGGACTACGAAATGTGCGGGATGATTTCTACGGAAGCTATCTACGAAGACGTGACCTCAAGCTTCGTGACTTGGGTCTGGCATCGGATCGGCGAGTCTACGTTAATGAAAATTTCACTACTTCGGCTCGGAAGGTAAAGGCGGCAGCTATACGTTTGAAGAAGGCAGGGAAGTTAACGGCGGTTTTTACTAAACAAGGCATGGTACACCTCCGGCAAACAACCGAAGGACAACCAGTAGCTGTGCAATCTGAAGACGAGCTGGCTCAATTCACTTGAACATAATATTATGTATGTATGCGCGCTTCACTTTTAAAGTTTGTTAAGTGCTGTTGTAATATTTGTTAAGAAGATCGTATTATGTCAGAGTATATTTTAGTTATCTATCCCTCTAAAAATTGTTTCCCATTTTTCGTCTGAATGCCCCCTCAACTAAACCACACCTCGACAAATATCCCTGGAGCTGTGTTAAATGCTGTTCTACTTCCGGGAAAATTTAATATCTGTCATGGAAATTCTCAAAGTTTACGCGCAAGGAGAATGAATAAACTAGAAGAAGTGCGACTGGCTTTAACGACGTCAAAAG
The DNA here is from genome assembly GCF_030247195.1 of Topomyia yanbarensis. Classification (NCBI taxonomy): domain Eukaryota; kingdom Metazoa; phylum Arthropoda; class Insecta; order Diptera; family Culicidae; genus Topomyia; species Topomyia yanbarensis. The sequence goes on from NC_080672.1 coordinate 19,756,153, forward strand.
TAGAAGTTGCGTGCTTCACAGAATCATGGCTGACTCCTAAGGACAGTGATCGCAGTATCGCTATTGATGGGTTTACGACAGTCAGAAACGACAGTCTCTACCGACGCGGGGGTAGAATTGTAGTATACTACAGAAATCATCTTCGTTGCAGTAAAATCGCAAGCACTGAAATAACAGTTGGCACAGAGGACAAAACTGAGGGTCTGGCTCTGGAATTTCTTGTGAATGGTTCTCGAATTTTACTGGTGGTTGTCTACAGTCCACCGAACAACGACTGTTCGCTCTTCTTGGCTGACAAATTGGCAGAGTTTACTCAACGCTATGAAAACATTGTCGTGGTTGGAGATCTTAATACGAACATGTTACGACCAGGCAGGGAACGCAGTCAGCTTGAGACGGTGCTGCAATCCTTCTCGATTATCTGTGTAGGAGAAGAACCGACGTTTTTTCATAATGATGGATGCTCGCAATTAGATCTGCTTCTCACTAGTAGCAATGTACGAACATTACGATTCGGCCAGGTCAGTTTCCCGGGCCTTTCCCAACACGATTTAATTTCGCGACTACGATAACATTAATCCGGAACTCTTGCATAACGCCTTTAACTCTGTGCCATGGGATGAGTTTTACGCCATTGAGGACTCTGATGAGCTGCTGAATTTTTTCAATGTCCACGTTAAGAGAGTGCATGACAGCTGCATTCCCGAGCGAAGAAGCAAAAATCGCAAAAATTACAATAAATGGTTTTCCTTCGACGTCTGTAGGTTACATTTCTTGCTTATAAAGACTGGGTAAGAGCGCTCCCACACGAAAAGAATGCAAAGCGACTAGCCTATAAAATGTTACGCAACCGGGTGAATGCGAAAATTAGAAGAGCTAAGAAGCAATATCTGGAGAACTTCCTGGATACCCGAATTCAATCAGCGGAGCTCTGGAAACGAGTGAGAAGTTTTGGAGTTGGCAAGGATAGGGCACCACAGGTGTGCGACTTTGATCCCGATGATGTAAACAGCGTTTTCCTGGCTAATCACAACAATAGTCGGACACACACTCCAGGACGGGTGAGAGCTGCATCAACACCATTCACTTTTTCTTTTCATACGGTACAATGGTGGGAAATCGTGAATGCAATCTGGAACATCAAATCACAGGCAGTAGGGGTTGACGGTCTACCAATCAAGTTCATCAAGATCGCTCTACCCTTGATTGTGGCACCAATAACATCCCAGCCAACATTTTGATTCACTTTAATAAGTTGCAATTTGATTAACTGTACTCTTAAACGATATAAATTGATTGTATAAAATGCACAGATCCCTTCTACGTGAACAAAAGTGGAGGCCATATACGTACAACAAATCGGTATAGTAGAACTATGTGATTTACGACGAATTTTGATCTCATCAAAAGCATTATACAATCATCTAGCTTATCTGTTTATATGTGATCAACTTTACAATCACACATGATAGTTTATGCAGCTGAAGGTCCCCAATGTGCTAACATAGAGTATTATTTTAAAAATAACATGAAAATAAAAAATCGGGATGAAATTTCTATAATTCTGTTATAAGACATAGTTACGCCCACACTGGTAGATATGTTATTTTTCATGGGTGAGTTACTGGAACATCAATTATTAAATTACCTTCTACGATTTACTTCCACAGTTTCGAACCTGAGATCTTCGTATTCCCAGCATAGCCGCTATGTACTCACCTATTTATACACTGTCAAGCAACGATTATATTTGATCATTTTTATCGCTTTGTGATTACGATCTAAAAATACCATAATCCAACCTAAATATGGCCCTCCAATGATACCTTCTATACCTGTCAAATCAAAACCTACATTCTTTACTCAAGCCATTTTTTATTGCTCAAATATTGAACTAGTCTGGCAGAGGATTTGCGAAGTGCTATAAGGAAGTGACTATTTTTTTTTGAACGATTTTGCAGTTTAATCCAATTGCAAATTAATTTCTATACAATGTTTCAAAATTTCCGCATGTACAATTTTGTTTTAAGCTGTAATGGACTAATAAATAACTTCAAGTCAAAATTGTATTTCGATCACAGATCTGCATTTTATGTGAACTTTTTACAACAAAACATAATTTTTGCTTGCACTATTTGTAATTTTGATTTAGTCTGTCATTATTGGCAATTTTTTGTAAACTTTTATATACGATTACTGGTTTGCTGGGATATATGTTCAACAAGTTCATCGAAACATCTGTTTTTCCTTCTTGTTGGAAACACGCAAAAATCTTTCCGCATCGTAAGAAACCTCAACTGAATTCTATTAGTAACCTGAGACCTATTAATATTCTATGTGCTCTATCAAAAGTATTCGAGAAAATCATCCAACTACAAATCGTCGCTGTTGTGCTATCTTATGACAAGCGCCATTGAGCACATTTCGAGAAAAACGATTTTTAAAGTTTGAGATTGAATATTTTGAAACTTACAAATGGTATAAACAATTCAAAGAAGACAATTGATGCTTCTATCTTTTCTGCATTAATCTCTCAAATATTACGAAGATCGGTTGACTATGTTGCGAGTTTTTACTATGAAAAAAATCTAATGATTCCAAAAGTTAAAAGAATGTTCTAGAAATACTATTAAATAGAATTTTTGAAAAAGTGCAATTATTTGGAAGAGTGAAAGTTTAAAAATCGGGTTTTGGAAAATGCCACGAAAAGGGGTGGACATTGAAATGAAAATAAATATTTCTGGTCGGTGATATATTGGTACTTACTGGTTAGGTTATGGTTAGGGTCCCAGGTCAGTAAATGCTGAATTCTCGTCTTCACACGGTTCCAAAAAAGGTGTGGGGTACATGTGTACCTCAGTGCAGCATTCTAAGGTTAAAAACGAGATAAAATAAAATCAGAATCAGCCATACTCTTTATAAAGTATTCACAGTTATTTGGCCTCTTCGGTAAAGTTGCGTGTTCTAACGCGAAAAATCAGGTACAAAAAAAGTTAGAAGTAAAATAAGAATTTATGGAGTTTATCATAGAAAACATTTCATTCTGGAGAAAATGGTTGACTATGTTGCGAGTTTTTACTATGAATGTAAACAAAAGTCGCACTCACACGTGTCATAGGCGTGTATTGATGACAAAATTTGTATGACGTGTCATAATCGTACATGGAAAATTTTCCATAGAAAAAAATCATCAATTTTTTAATTTTTATTCATATTTTTGCGTTCATTGTTATTTTTGGTTACAGTGTTGCCAAATATCCTTTATTTACAGTTTAAAACTAAAACTGTGTTTTTCTCACAACTCGTGTAATTTTCTTTTGAAAATGTTTAAGCCATTGTGTTCCTCAGACATTTTCACACATAAAAACATCTAAAACTTCAATATAACTTGAGCAAATTCCTAGATACAGTGATTTGAAGCAAAAAGCTCACAATTTCTCATCGTGTTTCTCGCTATATCCAAATAGTCAAGTAGAATTTCAAATTTCTGAAAACGCCATTTTGTAGAGATTATTTAAACAAGTAATGTGGCATATCTAACTCCGTTTACCCCAAAATGGCGTTTGTCATAAGATAGCACAACAGCGACGAAATGTCTTCTTATATAGAAGAAAACCAATTACTCTCAGTGTACCAAGCAGGATTTCGAAAGGGCCAAAGCTGCAAAACCGCAGTGCTGCGCGTACATGACGACCTAGTTTCTGTACTGGATAAAAGAGGAGTTGGTATTTTGCTGTTCCTGGATTTCACCAAAGCATTCGACACAGTACCTCATCGAAAACTCTGCAATAAACTAATAACGCAATTTGATTTTTCGACGCAAGCAATTGACCTGATTGAATCCTATCTACAGGGAAGGGCGCAGACTGTCGTGTGTAATAATAAATACTCAAGAAGTGCCGCTGTGATGTCAGGAGTACCGCAAGGATCGGTGCTTGGGCCACTGCTTTTCTGTTGTTTCATTAATGATCTGCCTACTGTGCTCAAGCACTGCTCCATACAATTATATGCAGATGACGTTCAATTTTACGTTGCTAGAATTGGACAATGCACTAGTGAGCTAACCCGCATGATGAACGAAGATCTTGATAGAGTAGCTAAATGGTGTCGAACAAATGATCTACTGATTAATCACAGCAAAAGCAAAGGTCTGTTTGTTTCGAACCGGGGTCGTTATGCAGCTAACTCAGACCTAGTACTTCAAATGGATGGACATACGATTGAATGGACTGATCACACCAGCAACCTAGGATATATCTTCCAAACGGATCTTCGCTGGGACGCTTTAATAGCCCAGCAGTGTGGTAAAATATATGGCGGACTACGAACTTTGTACTGCACAACTTCTTCCGCGCCAATGGCCACTAAATTAAAACTTTTTAAAGCGTTCTTCACGTCCATCCCAGCGCTTCTGCAAATATTCGTCTACATACTGCGCTTAACTCATGTGTGCGATATGTATACGGACTCAGTCGCTACGACTCAGTGAGTCATCTGCAAACACACTTAGTAGGATGCTCACTGTCTACACATTATGCGCACCGTTCTTGCCTATTTATAAGGAAGATTCTGGCAACGAAATCCCCATCTACGCTGTACTGTAAATTAGCACAGTCACAACGTCAACGCAGGCAGAATTTAGTGCTTCCGAACAACAGGACATTAATTTATGGAAACTCATTTTTTGTCAGAGGTGTGGTAAACTGGATCATGCTGCCGGCCGATGTAAAGTGTTTAACAACGGAAACAATTTTTAAGAGGGACTGTTTGAATTTCTGGAACAATTAAATAGTTTGATAATTAGATAGTTTTAGGATAACATTACATTTGTAATATGACGTACTTATTCCGGAAGTAGTGTTTTAAAAGGCGTGTGCCTTAAGCTACTGGACAATAAACAAACAAACACAAACATTGTGGAATATGTAAAATCGCTAAAATGACTGTTGTAAAATGTTTTTACTCCAATGAATTAAGTACCTTAAAACGATTTTTGAAATTTATTTTGATATGAATGGACTGCGGTCCTACAGCTGATGGTGCTAGAGCTTGGCACCCGCAAACCTATTGTTCAAACCGTCACTCTCACTGCTTAAGAGTCGCATTTTTTTAAAAAGAAAAAAACTACCCAATTCTTAATTTTTTTCGAAGTAAAAAATCGTTTCTTTCGAACATTGGCCTATGTTTGGATAGTTTGAATGCACAAAATCGTGAAGTGTGCACCAAAAATTCCAAACTTATTTCATAAATATCAAAGTATAGCATTTAGAAACAAATCATAGTCAAGGCGCTTTTCACACATTTTTCATGATTTATTGATATTTGAACCATCAAAAAAGTAATTAAAACGTATTTTCACATGGTTTTAAATTTGCGCGGGACGTCCCTGTTCAATAAGCCACTTGAGTGTATTCGAAACTAGGGTTCGTCGCGGTTGCGGTATTTACCGCAACCGCGCGGTATTTACCGCATCCGCATCGCAAAATCTGCGGTGCGGTAAGACACTTTTTCTTGCGGATGCGGTGCGGGAAATGAGCATTTACCGCGCGGTATTACCGCAACCGCACTTAAAAAAATTATTGATAAGTCTGCAGTCTGCATTAAAAAGTGAATTAAAACTTTGACTTTTACCATTTAAGAACGACGAAACTTATTACCTTACAATAGGGAAACATAATAAACATTTGATTGCTCTAATTTCCATGGACTTGACAATGATTGGAAAATAAATCCGAATATAATCTGTATTCGACCTATCGCTACTTGATTTTTTACATTTTGTTTATTCTAATATGATAAAACAATCTGTTACTAAGAAATAAAATCTATAAGCTGTGTCCAATATAATTTGGCATCAGTATTTTTACGTCATATTTTGAACACTTTTAAAAATTTACAAGCGAACCTTTTCAAATATATAAAATGCACAATACAATCATTGAAAAACAATTGAATTGCACTATCAAATCCAATTTAAAAATGCATCATTTCTCCCGATTCCTCTTGACAATCGTGGAATTATGAATCGTTTACGACGACATTTTCTCAACTGTGAATTTTGATTAAATTGGAGAACTTTTGATTAATTTGGAGAACTTAAAAGTTTTCCTATTGATTGCTGCGGAAGAACGTTTTTGTATGTATAATGATGAAGTACATGTAGGGTTCGCAGTACCGACCCTTTTTGTCGAGAACCGGTACTACGGTACTGAAGCCCTTTTTTAAATTCGAAAAGAGCTTCAAAATGAAATTGAATGCTGAAACTGATGACCTTATTCTCAGATGATTGATTTGTGCTGATCAAAAAACATGTTTATTGTTTTTAATTGATTCGGAATGGCATGACTCATTTCAGCAGAAAATATTTTTCGTATGCGGCACCTTCTTTTATTTCGAAATCTAGGCCACTATGAAATCAATAACTGCTAAGCGGTGCGACTTTTATCGACTTTAACAGATGGTAAAAGTAAGAAACACTATTAATAACAGTAAATCAAAGCGAGAATGGCAGTAAATCCGAGCAGGTTGCTCGCTTTTCCTCTCTTGATTTGCTGTAAATTGGTTTCGACCTGCATACCAAGGCTCTTTGCTTTCCTGTAAACTATGGAGTTTTGCTGAATTTTCCTATCACTAATAATCACAAATCGCTCCATTTGGAGTAGCTCACCAAGTCTAAAATTGTTAGCTGCTAAATCGCTGTTCTTTATTTTATAAATAAAGGTTTAAGAGCAAACCAAAGACATGATTTAGACCATAGTCTTATTACGTGCCACCCAGTAAAAAATGGAAACCAATCAGAATGTCGCTAATAAAAAAATCATAGCAAATTTTTACGTCTCTTACGCTAGATGTGAATATTATGAAATTTAGTACAAGATCGTTAAAATTTAATAATAACTATATAAAGAATTTAAACATTCCGTTCAGTACAACGGGAGCTAGTAATTGTTTTTATAGAAGGTATAGAAGGTAATTAATATAATTAAAAGTCATCTTGCAGACCGATATTTTGAAACATGTCCCCCTAGAGAATCCACATATTTTTCATAAAAAAATTGTATGGTACCGAAAATACCGGTACTGGCTTTTCTTCACTACCGGTATTACGGTACCAAAAATGGGTCGGTATTCCCGGGATTTTCGGTACTGGTATTACCGGTACCACAACCCTAAGTACAGCTACATTTCATATGACTTCAGTGCTATGCTAAGATTTACCTTGTTTCGAAAGTATTTATCTCAAAATGTACGGAATTTTATTAATAAACTTGCAAAGTGTCAACTTTTTAAATTTTTTAATAAATGTTACATTCTGAGGAGTCCGTCAAAGTTAATGTACGTGTAAATAAGAGTAATATTTTATTATATTTGGTTATTCAAAAAAAAATAATAATTTTTCAACACATTTTTCAAAAATACAGAATTTTACCGCATTTACCGCATTACCGCGCGGTGCGGTGCGGTAAATGCAGTGCGGTTGCGGTAAGCGGTGCGGTTTTATTATTCTTTTGCGGTTGCGGTGCGGACTATCCATTTACCGCCCACATCCGCACCGCGACGAACCCTATTCGAAACGAATGCAGTAGAACAATCGTTTTCTAACAAACGTAAAAACACGTTTCTTGTCCGAGTGCTTCATTCCACCTATCCAATTTAAAAGGACAATCGAAATCTAATCCTCGAATAACAGCATCTTCCCAGAGCGACAATATCTCCCCATAAATAAATATCGATTCCCGCACAATTCCTCGGGGTCGCTTTATCGATCCCATTCTCATCCAACCATCCATCCCCTATCCTGCGCTCGTTCGTTGTCCTATCCCATATAACTTTCCAACTCACCACAGAGGTCAACCTCCGGGTTCACTGCTTCACTTTCCCTATACAACATTCAGAAAAATTTGCCTTTGGTGATTTCTTTCCTTTGCATAATTAAACATAAATCCCTTCCGAGCTAACAGTGCACACTCGAACAAGGACTCAATTTTCAGTCTCTACTTTGCTTACTTTATCAATTCATGTCGGGGCGACCAACTGCAGCAGTAGCAGCAGCAGCAGCAATTTCCATTCAATGATTGTGAACATAAATTTCAAAGTTTTCTTTAATTTTTACCTCTCTTCCTCTCTTGTTTCTATTGCAGTTGCACCGAAGTGTAATTAAAGCTGGCAGCCGTCGGGGACCCCCAGCCAGGAGTAAGACCAGTAGTAGTCGTACATAGCACCAGCAGCAACAGCAAGGATTCAATGCAGTAAAAATTTCCGAAACAAAACGTTACCTACTCCAACAATATACATACACACACCCGAGAGACAGAGAGAGAGAGAAAAAAAAGTGAAATAAAAGCAATACAGAAGGAAGAGGCTGTTGAAGAACGTCGCAGGATTAAACGTTTTTTGGCAAAAAGTTGTACCAACAACCGAGGACCGATTGCGAAGCGGAGCGTGCATGCATGGTTGTACCAACGAGAGCACAGTTTTTAATTTGAAATGGACCGTGAGCTCAGGAAATGTGTGGAATGGAACAAGAGACTGTGGTGAGAAGAGAATTAAGCAGAGAGAAGAAAAAAAACTGTAGGACTGTATCAGCATAAATGAAAATTAAGTGTAGTTTGGTGGCGGTGAGACAGAAGGCAGGCCAGAAGCCGTTCGAACTCGAAACAATAATAGTGGAATAATAAAGTGAAGTTTGATTCGCTCGGGTGTATCGGGTTTTGTGGAGAGAACCGACAACTTACACTAGTGAAAGAGGCTTTGAAAAGGGAAAACACACGACTACAAGCGCGGTTGTGTAGAGTTTCCGGCTCGTTCGTACGGTATCCTGCCGCGTTCGGTAATGTTCGGCTCGCACACATACAACGGCGCTCGTTTCGGGTCTGCCGTGTAGACCGGGTGCGAAGTGGCAAACTCGTATATACAACTGGGCACTGGCAGCGAACAGTTTAGTACAACTTTAGACGCTCGCGACGAAAGATGCTCGCTTGTGCTTCGTGCGCGTTTCAATTGCAATTTGCTGTGCCGAGCGTGTAACAATCAACCAACCAACCAAACGGGGAAACAACAGCCTACTACGTGAAGAGTGTTTTTTCGGTATAAGACGGGGGCGCGAGTGAGTCTAGGACCCGTATATTGAGCGAGAAAATACAAGTGTTGTGTGAAGTTTATTTTTTTTGTTCGTTTCGGTTGACACATCTCGCCCGATGGGAATTTAAAACCGAGCTAGAACTTGTGCGCGACGGTGGAAGCTGCCCGGATAAAAAGTGCGGTGATACAAAGCGCAAAAAACATGACGGATTGGCGAACATGAGAAATTACATGACATAACAAAGTCTTTCAGCGATAGCTTCTCGTGCTAGTATATCTTGAATAATTTATTATCGACGACAGTTTTGTGTTATGGTGCAACAACAAAAAAACAGCTATTCTCGACAGGCACCAGAAAAATGAAATGATTTTATCTTAAATGGTTAAAATAGCCGATAGAAGCGAAGAAGTGGTTCAAAATCAACTGCGACGATTTCGTCCGGTCAGCCGAAGACGAAGAAGAAAGTGAGTGTGGCAAGCTGTCGCACAGAAGAAAACAAATGAGTCTAATTACGCGGAAATCGGAGCTGGTGGCTCTGCCGGCACTTCTGCTGGTGCTGCTACTGTCGGTGCAGGTCAACTACAGTTTGCAGTACGATTCGGCCGAGGCCCGCTACTACCCGACCAGTCCGGTGGAATCGAACCTGCGGTACGATGCCCCGGACGATTGCAAGTACCGCATCACACCCGACGAAGAGGTGGAGCTGGTGTGCAATCTGAGAACCGTAAACAGTGAGTTTGATAATACGAACTTTAGTGTGATACCTTCGGAGCATACGGCATCGCTGGCGGTGATCTGCAACGAGGCGATAATGGCTCGCAGCAAGCTGCAGGCTAAATCGTTTGCCCATTTGCTGCGGCTCAAGAGCCTTTCGATGGAGTACTGCAAGATTGCCAAGTTCGAGAACGGGGTGCTGGAGGGGTTGAACGATCTGAGGAACTTTAGCCTGCGGACGCATAACATCAACTGGCCGGAGCTGAATCTGGAAATCGAACCGGAGGTGTTTGGTCACACGAAAAACTTGGAGCAGCTGGATTTGAGTATGAACAATATCTGGTCGCTGCCGGATCATTTGTTTTGCTCGCTGAGTGGACTGCGGTCGCTGAATATTAGCTCGAACCGGTTGCAGGATGTGAACGATTTGGGCTTTAGGGAGAAGCCGGTTGTAAAGGAAGATAATAATGGCACCCATAATGGGAGCTTGGTGAGCTGCAATTTGGATCTGGAGGATTTGGATGTATCGAAGAATCATTTCGTTCTGCTGCCAGCTAGTGGATTTGGTATGCTGAAAAGACTTAAGCTGCTGAAGATTCACGACAATGAAATTTCGATGGTTGGCGATAAGGCATTGAATGGGTTGAAGGAGTTGCAAATTTTGGATTTGAGTTCTAATAAAATCGTTGCACTGCCAACTGATTTATTCAAGGATCCAGCTCAATCGATTCAGGAAATTTATCTGCAGAATAATTCGATCAGTGTTCTGTCACCGGGGTTGTTTTCAAAGTTGGAACAACTGCAAGCGTTGGATCTTTCGATGAACCAACTGACATCGGCTTGGGTCAATCGGGATACATTCTCCGGTTTGATTCGACTGGTGCTACTCAATCTGGCTAACAATAAAATCACGAAGCTAGAATCGGAGATCTTTTCCGATCTGTACACGCTGCAGATCTTGAATCTACGTCATAATCAGCTGGAAATTATCGCTGCTGATACTTTCTCCCCGATGAACAACCTCCACACGTTGCTGCTGTCACACAACAAAGTCAAATACTTGGATGCATATTCTTTGAACGGTCTGTACGCGTTGTCTTTGCTATCACTGGACAACAACGTAATGACCGGTGTCCATCCGGAAGCATTCCGCAATTGTAGTTCACTGCAGGACTTGAACCTGAATGGAAACGAGCTCACACAGGTTCCACTGGCCCTGAAGGATATGCGATTGCTACGGACGGTCGATTTAGGCGAGAACTCCATCACAGTGATCGAAGAGCCTGGTTTCCGTGGCATGAACAATTTGTACGGTCTACGCTTGATCAGTAACAATATTGAAAACATCACCCGAAAAGCGTTCAAGGATCTGCCAAGTCTTCAAATTTTAAATCTGGCCCGAAACAAAATTCAATTCATCGAAAAGGGTGCCTTTGAACCGGCTGTCAGTGTGCAGGCGATTCGATTGGATGGGAACCTACTGACGGATATTGAAGGATTGTTCACGGCGATGCCGAATCTGGTTTGGCTCAACATCTCCGACAATCGGCTGGAGCAGTTTGATTACTCGCATATTCCCGCGCATCTACAGTGGTTGGATCTGCACAAGAATGAACTGACCGAGCTGAACAATCGGTACGGATTGGACAATCAGTTGTTCCTTCAAACGCTGGATGCCAGTTTTAATCGATTGACGAGGGTGACTCCATCGTCGATTCCCAACAGTATCGAGTTTCTGTTCCTGAACGATAACCAGATTGTACACGTGGAACCGCACTGTTTCATTCACAAGACAAATCTGACTCGGGTGGATTTGTACGCTAATCAGCTGACCGGGTTGGACATAAAGGCACTGAGACTTCAACCGGTGCCGGAGGACAAACAGCTGCCGGAGTTTTACATCGGTGGAAACCCGTTCGTGTGTGATTGCAACATCGATTGGCTGCAGAAGATTAATCACGTGACGTCGCGGCAGTATCCGACAATAAACGACATCGAGACGGTTTACTGTAAGCTGATGTACAACCGAGAGCGAGCCTTCATCCCGCTGATCGAGGCGGAACCGAAGCATTTTTTGTGTAACTACAACACCCATTGTTTCGCGCTGTGCCACTGCTGTGAGTTTGACGCGTGTGATTGTGAAATGACGTGTCCGAACAATTGCCAGTGCTACCACGACAACAGCTGGTCGACGAATATCGTGGAGTGTTCGGCCGCGGGGTACACGGACATTCCGAACAATATTCCGATGGACACGACCGAGGTGTACATCGATGGGAACAATCTGGTGGAACTGTCCGGGCATAGTTTTATCGGACGGAAGAACTTGAGAGTGCTGTACGCGAATCATTCCAACATTGAGATTATTTACAATACGACATTTATCGGGCTGCGGCGGTTGACGGTGCTGCATCTGGAGTTCAATAATATTCAGAAGTTGTACGGGACTGAGTTTAGTGCGCTGGAAAGTTTGAGAGAGTTGTACCTGCAGGGAAATAAGATCTCGTACATTGAGGATCATACGTTTGTGGAGTTGCGAAAGTTGGAAGTGCTTCGGCTGGACGGGAACCGGATCAACAGTTTCGAGGTTTGGCAGTTGGCGTCGAACCCGTACCTGGTGGAGATTGCGTTGGCTAATAACATGTGGACGTGTGATTGTAGTTTTTTGAATAAACTGAGGATCTATCTGCAGTCGAATACGGAGAAGATCATCGATGCTAATGAGATCAGTTGTATTTACAATAATCTGACGAGTATTTTGAAGGAGAAGAATGGAACCAAGTGTACCTTCCGAGGTGAGGGGATGAGTTCGATTGTGCATACGCAGGAGATCGAGGATATGCTGCCGTTGCTTTTGGTAGCGACCTGCGCTTTTGTCGGGTTCTTCGGATTGATCTTCGGTATGTTCTGCTATCGGAAGGAGCTTAAAGTTTGGGCCCACAGCAGCTGCCTTGGGTCACTGTGCTACAAGTCCGGAACGTTTGTGAACGAATACGACAAGGATAGGTTGTACGATGCGTACATAATCAACTCACTGCAGGACGAGCACTTTGTTAATCAGATTCTGGCGACGACACTCGAGAATGACATCGGATTCCGGCTGTGTTTGCATTACAGAGATTTCAACATCAACACCTACATCGCCGATACGATTGTGGAAGCGGTGGAAAGTTCCAAACGTGCCATCTTAATTCTTTCGAAGAACTTCTTGTACAACGAGTGGACCCGATTCGAGTTCAAGGGTGCGATTCATGAAGTGCTGAAGCGCCGAAGGAAACTGATTATCATCCTGTACGGTGATCTGCCGCAACGAGACTTGGATGCTGATATGCGTCTGTATCTGCGTTCCAACACCTGCATCGAGTGGGACGACAAAAAGTTCTGGCAGAAGCTTCGAATTGCGTTGCCGCACGTGAAAAAGAGCAACTGTTTGAACAAGCGATCGGCGATCAACATCTACGCAACGGCCAACGAGTACAACACTGCCGGGCGACCACGAATGCCCACCGCTGGGACGCTTCCAGCGCCGGGACCAGCAAGGCACGAGAACCACAGTTACGCTACCATTGGCGGGAACTGCCCGAGAAACTGTGATAATTATGATACGGTTAGTAATTGTAAATATAACACGACGCAGCACGACAGGCGGCTGAACGATTTCAGCCGGAAGGTGACGGCGGAGAGACAGCACGAGTATGCGGTTCCTTCCAACTGCCTGCTGGACACTACGCACGAGACGTACAACACCAGCTGCGAACGGATCGCAGGGGAAACGTTTGAGTGCACCTCCAGCAGCAAGTATTCAACGTCTTCGCGGGGCTCCAGCGAGTGTTCGCACTCGATCACACCCACCCACGGCTATGGTGGTGGTGGAGCGGTTGGTGGTCCAGCGATACCAAATGGAGGTCCACCCAACATCCTGTCCACCACGTTCATGGGTAAGGCCGATCCTGGCGGGTACAATAACGCCAGCGTGGCAAATAATTTGACTAGTAGTAGTTACAATAGCAGTAGGAAACCGAACAACTGTGTTAACGGTTGCAATGATGGTAGCGGTAGCAAAGGTGATAAGTCCAAATCGAGCACGATTGGAGACACGAACAATTTCAATGATAGAAGACTGCCACAGGCGATGTGGGCATAACGATTACTTAAATACAGGTTAGTTAATTATTTTTATCGTTGAACTACCGCGGGGACAGGCCCCCCGTCTAGCCATATGCTGCAAGCAGTCACACCTAAACTCGTAGTAAAACACGTCAAGTGAAGGAAGTTGCACACATTACAAATGTTACTTACTCAACCGTAGGCAGGCAGTTTTAGGGTGATCTTAAACTCTCTTTCTCTAGCTCTCTTTAAATGCTTTTTGGTATTTTTTTATGCGCTGCTCTGATTCGATTGCCAGGACTGTTTTCGCAGTTTGGTTGATGGACTGCATGAACGAAAATACATAGGCAAAACGATGGCTTTGACCGAATTGACAGCATTGACAGAATTGACAATTTGACAGAATTGACAGCATTGACAGAATTGACAGAATTGACAGCACTGACAGAATTGACACCACACAAGCACTATACACTAAACCAATAATTTGAATCACACAATATTTCAACCGGTCCTCTTTGAATATGATGACCCGGTTAGAAAGCAAATTTCCAATGGTCAACTTGTTTACCTCGAGCAGCAGTTAGCTTCAAACTACTATCTCATCTTGACAATTTTCTATCGACCGCAAACTCAAAACGGGACATGTGCAGTCTCAGAGCCTGTAAAGTCCACGCAGTGCCTTTAGCAGAAAACAAAGCAAAAAAAATCAGAATATATGTATCACTCAGCTAGCAGTGAAACGACGCTTGAGGGAATCTTGAAACACACAAAAGCCAAGATTTCATTCTCCCTCCCACACACCTCCCGCGCTCACACACGAGAAAGATTAACAGTTATGACGGCAGTTCAACAGTGAAATATGACATACTGAAGCACTCACACAAATCAAGCAAGGCGGGAAACGGAAAATAAAAACCGATCCCAGCAGCAGCAGCAGCAACAGAAGAGAATAGATCTTCCAGCGATGATCGTTCCCAAGCGATCACCACAATTCTAGTCACAAAAGAAGGAGACGCAGAGGAACTAATTCTAATCTCTTCAAAATCAATCTTGCATTACGCTCGATGATTGAAAGCAGTTTTTTACCTTTCTCTTTTGTTCTGATCCCGTCTCGCCAGAAATCCCTTAATAGAATTCCGAAAAAGGTAATCTGATTTTTCACGCTTAGATTCAAGCCATTTTAATCGTTGAAAATATAGCAAGAGAGAATAGAATGATATCGAAAGCACAAGAGACAAGCCTGTAAATATAGACCACCCTACTAACTAGTAAAAACTCACTCACTCACAGTACTAAACTCGCAAACATAAAACTATTAGATTGAACTGCTTACATTCGCGGAGATTTCGTTTCCATCGAAACTCAGAAGGAGAAAACGAGAAAGCACAACCACGCACCATTTGTTCGAAAAAATGCGTTTAATGAAGGGGCAATTTGCGTCTTCCTGCAGAGAATCTGATTTCTTCAGCGAAATGCAAAACTCACACGTGTGTGATTGTGTTTTTTCTCGTTTCTCTCCTCATCCGGCTCTGTTTCCGAGCAATATTCTAAAATCGGACCGAAAAGAGCAAACTTTAACAAAATAATCATCAACTTTGCTTGCTGCGCGCATAACACCCGACGAGAAACGAATTTTATAAGGAAATCCAATTGAAAACAAGTGCAAGAAAAGAATTTACGACGAAACAGAATATTTCAATTTGATTACGAATCACGAAACAGCAGAAGGTGAGAATAACATGGGCACCTACAAATAAAAAAACATAAGAGAGAGCTGAAAGTTTCGCTAACTGAAACTGGGTAGAGAACAACAACAAAAAAACAGTCGTAAATTAGTGCAACCACACCGGAACTGAATTGATTTACATTTTTTCTTTTCCACTTCCATGAAGTTGTTCCCGCTATTTAGTCACGAAACTCTTTAGCTGAAACAAATTAGTCAGATAGTCAGAGTAATCCCCTCCTTCCCTTTTCTTTCGTTTGCTGGGGTAAGAGTAGAAAAAAAACTCGATTTAAGTTCGTCCAATTAATTGCTAACAAAACTGTGCAGTTCAAATGGCAGTGTATAATTGAACACAAGTTCCTCCATATTGGTGGAAGGTTAGGTTTCCTATACGAAAGAAAAAGCTATTAAGAAACAGTCGATGAAAGATACTATTTTGTTGTGTTATTTTTATTACCTCATTGAAAGTATAACAGAATGTAATGAGAATCCGTTGACAAGTGTAAAATTCTTGTATGTAAATAAAGACATTTTTGGAATTACTATCCTAGAGCTCTAACGCATTATGTAAATATAGAGAAGTTTACGACTTAACTGCTAGCAACTAAAAACAAAATGGTAAACATACAACACACTCACAAATCTAAAACACTACTCAAAGCAAACCATGAGATACAAATTGATTCGAAAGAAACGAACAAAGTTACTCGCTCCTTAAAATAACTTTACACAAAAACAAAAAAAAAGATGAACTGTAATATAATGAGAGTATTTGTTGAATAGTCACGAGCACGAGAGCAACTTGCTGCACAGTGGCGTAGTAAGAAAATTTTTCGGGGGGGGATATGAAATTTTTTTTGTATATATATGAAAAAATGTTCAAAAACATTCTGAGCAGGAAAAAAATGTTCAAAAACCAACAACTCAGGGAACAGGTTTGGGTAGTCAAGGTAGGAAAGCTAGCTGTTGGTATAGAATAAATGCTCTTCCCCTACGAGGACAATCTAAGCGGCAAACTTCAGACTGTCTAATTTACTGAGCCCTTCAGTTCCCTTGTGCCATTCAGTACCACTTCCTCGTTGAGCTTCCGACTGATTCGCGAACTACTTGGTCTAGTCCCCGACAATAGATCTAGCCTACTCCGACGAAAAGTTCCCCGGCGAGAGAAGTTCGAGCCAACCAGCCAGGTGCTAGGTCAGTTCGGCGATTCCGGTAGAGTGGGCATCCGGTTTGCTGGAGCCCCGGCGCGACTGGTGGTTTATCGTCGCGGTCTAAGCGGTCTCGTTCCCGGCGGTGAATCTGACTGTAAGCTAAAGGAGAGGTCCCAGACGAAAGAAGTTCTCCCGATACCGATTCTTATTTGATTTCAATACCACAACTTCTTGAGCCCTTTGACTCCGTAACCGGTGCCATTTAGCACCGCAACTCCTTTAAGCCTTTTAGTTCTCTTCTTGGGCCATTTAGCACTACTTCCTTGATGGTCCATTCAGTCCTCGACTTGTTCGCGAACAACTCGGTCTAGTCCCCGACGATGGACCTGACCTACTCCGACAGAGTATTCCCCGGCGAGAGAAGTTCTCCCGAGATCGAGCTAATCAGTTAGGTGCCTAGTTCGGCGATTCTGGTGAAGCAGGGTATCCGATGCACTGGTGCGCCGATGACCCGCGACTAGCGGTGTCTCGTCGCTGTCTATTCAGTCTAGTCCCCAGCGGTGAATCTAGCTTACGCTAGCGGAGAGTTCCCTGGCGAAAAAAGTTTTCCCAATATCGATTCTTCTTTGGTTTTCGCTATTTTTCTATCGGAACAACCGGTGGGGTGCCGTAGTCGGTCTGGCAAATCTGCATGGAGCGTGACATCCGGTTCGCTGGCGTTTCGACGACTCATACTCGCTGCTTTGTTGCAGTCTAAACGACTAGTCCTCGGCGGTGGATCTAGCTTATACCTGCGGAGAGTTCCCTGGTGGTGATTGCTCTCCCGAAACCGTTGTTCGATGTCCATTTCGCTGTAAGGCAGTCATGATCTACATCAGCGGTGTTCAACCTTTTAAGTAGCTCCCTGCACGTCACTTCAAACCTCGGACATTCAAAGACTCTCCTCGGACATTCAAAGACTTCAAACCTCGGACATTCAAAGACGCTCCAGGCACAGTGTTGACGTTGCGTGCCCACACCGATGAAGATACTCCTTAAGCAGCCGTGGCTCGGTAGAAGCTGTTTCAGGTTGAAGGTCATCTCTCCGTGCATTCTATTGACCCACGTCGACAGGTTTGGATGAGCCAGTAGGTCCACTTTCCTTTCTCCGTATTATCCTATGCCTGCAGCTACGTCATCATCGAATCGATTCTCATCATCTTCATCACGTTTCTGACATTTCATTGATTGTAGCACTTGATATCCTCCGTCAGGGTAATGCAGATGGGGATCATCTCGGCATCAAGGCATACTGCCTCCGGTACGCAATCGCAACTCGTACGACCAGTAGTCGAAGCGTCCTGTTCAGCTTTTCGCGGTTTCACTTGGTTTTCAGCGCCGCACCCCAAGCAGTATCGATGACGAAACACTAGATAAAGACCCGACATTTCGCATGTGTAATCAACGTGGTTGTTTAAGCTCAATCAGTCGTCGATTATCACTCCCAATTGCTTCAGTGCACGCTTCGATGCATTCACGTGCCCTTCGATGGTGATCTGTATCCGCTGAACCGCTTTTCAGTTGCTGTCCAACAACAAAACCGTCTTGTAGTGAGCTATTTGCAGCTTGACCCGTTCATCCAGCTCTCGATCGCATCGATTGTCTCCGTCACCGATTTTCTTCAAGTGTCTCACCGTTAGTGACACATCATCCACGAAACCAACGATTTTCACTTTCCTTGGCAGCAGCATTGTTAGGACCCCACACTGATAGAATATATTCGTAAATCGCTAGGAATTTATTTCGTACAAACAACTTTAATAAAATATACGAATTTTTCGTATATATGATGTAGTTCTATCGAAACCCTTTTATTTTTTATTACGAGTTTTTCGTGAAAACCACGAAATGACTTTCGTTGGCTTATTACGAAACAGCTTCATTCAGCAAACGAGTCGTTCGCTGTTATATACGAATATCTTTATAATATTTACGAGCACCATTCGTCAAACCGTCCACGTCAAAAGAGCAATATGGAGCCATTGTTGCTATTCGTCAGATAATTGTTGTTGTCTGACTATTTAGTAGTCGTATCCGTGTCCGCCGGTTGCAGGAAGATTTCCTGAACCTCTTTCGCTTCCAGTTGATTCAGAATCTGGAGCAGTACAGAATCAGTTGAGCCGTCGTGAACTGCTCGTTGATTTTGTATGAATAATTTTGAGTTTTTCTCTGCCAGATCGGTGCTGTCAAACATCGATCCTAAAAGATCGAATGCGACCAACGAAATCGTTTGTAATATACATAAGCGTTTATTAAAATAAAAGAAACTTTCGTTCATCAAGCGGCCATTTCTTCGTATTACAATAAAAGCGATTTGGCCACATCGATTTTTTTAAATAAAAAAAAACATCGATCCTAAAAGATCGACTGAAAACAATAAGAGGCCAATAAATACGAAAACTTTTCTAAGATAAACGAAAAGATTTCATGCGACCAACGAAATCGTTCGTAATATACACAAACGTTTATTAAAATAAACAAAACATTTCATTTCATTCACGAAAAATAATGTCGTTATCAACGATAAAATTCGTGCAGTGTACATTAAATGTGTAAAATTTACGAAAACTTTCGTTCACCATACGGCCATTCTTGTTCATGAAATGAACGAAACTTACTATTTACAATGCACGAAAATACTTCGTTGCAGAAAACGACGAATGAATTCGTGCATTGCATGATTTATTATATTCACGAATTTATATTATCAGTGCATCTTACATCCCATTCCAAAGTGTTTGACAGAGAATGGAGCCCTGAGTAACGCCCGCTGCGACTCGCATTGCCGTCTGGTACAGCAGTGCTCTACTCTGGAAGTAGCTCTTCAGGATCTGGCTCATTCTTTTATGGCACGCTGCGGCACTGGTCTATTCGAGGCTGGATGGCTCGGTGACTTCACTGACTTTGGCAGCAACATCAGTTTCTGCACCTTCCTTATTTTGGGGATTACTTTCGTCTAAAGACGTCAGCAGTACCATCCTGAACATGTCCGGATATGCCAGGATCGCAGCTTTCAGCACCACGGTTGGTATTCCATCCGGACCGAGGGTTTTCTTTGATTTTAGTCACATCGACGCTTCTTTGAGCTCGTCGTTAGTCACTTGCCACTCGGCTGTGTTACCTCCTTCTTCTTCGCCGTACGGTGTCGCTGACCAAGTAGTTGAATCGTGATTCGGGAAGAGACCCTCAACGATTATCTTTAGCTTACCCGGGCATATTTCAGCTCGTGTCGACGGACCCTCGTCTTCGTCATGACGAATCAGTACGCGTCCCCCAAGGATTGGCGTTTATTTCTCAGCACAGCTACTTATGGCAATTGGCTTGCTAAGCTTGATCTCCCGTTTTAAAAAGTCCCTACCTTCTAGATACGTCGCTTGCGCTCCTCCTTATTCTCCGATCTTGCGCTCTGAACCTGCCTTCTGGATCTAAGACAAGCAGCGCATAGCGTACTGAGTTACTCATTTAACCAGTAAGCTGCACGCCGTCTACTACATGGCCCTAGTTTTCGTGATGTTGTAACGTCACAAGCCGTCACAATCCTTCTAGCCGTCAGCCGTATCAACGTACTTGATTCCGTTGTTCGCCGAAGTAACTCAACAAAGAGGTTTTCGTTAAAGGCTTTCGTCTTCCACTTTAGCTTGCCGCCCGTCCTTCTTCGTGCTGCAGCAGGGTTCCATTGGCCGATATGGTAGGGAATCGCCTGGTGGCCTCCATGGGGATACTTCTCTCACACTCTCCAGTCCATGTTCGCCGTCAGTCAAGGACTACAGAATGTGGCGAAATTTCTCTCGGTACCTATATCCGTTTCGTGAACTATTAAGCTCCTAGCTCCTCGCTTCGCCGCGATCTACTCGTTATAGTCCTCGGTGGTTGAGCTAGCGTCCACAACGTGCCGACAGGTAGGTGTCCAGTCTGCAGCCAATTTTCACTACAAGGAAATATTTTCACAAGATAACTTTTGCAATTGAAACGTTGAGAATTTCATTTAAAATATTAGGCATATTTTTGTTTAACATATTCATTTTTTTCAAATTTCTCCAAAATATTTCGGGGGGGGTTTCGTCCCCAAAACCCCCCCCGCTACTACGCCACTGTTGCTGCACCCAGTGGTGAAGATAGCCGCCCCTCCCCCTGTAAATAATAGTGAACGGATAGGCATACGGAGAGATAGTAGCAAACAAAAAAGAACAACTAGCACTCGTAAAAAAAAACTGATCGCCGAAGAATTGTAATTATTTTAGTTGATAAGGCTCCCGAGGCGTTCCGAGAACAAATTACTAAATTACCAGAAACATTCAATACAAACGGGGAAAAGAATTTTAAGAACGAAAAATCTATAAGAGACAAAAATCAACAAATTACGAAAAATAAAAGCTATTATTTATTTATGAAAATTGAAAACTATTTGTTTGATTGCTTTATTTTTTTTTTGGTTTCAATATCCGAAATTGTCATGCTTGGTGTATAAGTTCGCTCGTTGGTGTTGAACAGTTTTGCTTTCCCATCATGGTAAGTATTGAATAGAAACATTGGATTCAACTGACGAATTGATTTGGTCAATGTGAAGTTTAGTAAGTATTGCGTTTGTTTTTAAATTACGTCACGTTATTCAACTTGGTATAACCAAACATTTTGCTTCTTTTGAACTGCCTCAAACTCCAAAAGTAAGCTACTTATCCATATTCCTTTACTCCTTTAGTTCTCCCATTAATTCCCAGCCTACTATATGTATTAGGTGATGAATCACCATCACCTCATCAATGAGAATGAGTTCCAATTCTCTAATAAAACAGGAATAATATATGATTGAATATTATGCACATTCTTTTTGAACTTGTATGTACTAGTTATAGTAATAAAATAGGCATTAATGTTTTGTTTTGATTCAGTTTTTTCACCTTTGTCGGAATTAATGAAATAAAACATGATTAATTGGATATTTCAATAGCATTTAGAAAAATTCCCTCAAAAATTTTTCAAGATCGGAGCACTAAAAGTACAGTTACATCTAATTGTAGCCTACCATTTCTATTTCTTCGAACCCGTACACGCATGAAGACAAAGTTGGGCAGTAATGCGTTAACTTGAGTAACCTTTTAGGAATAAAGTGTGTGAAAATTATTCTTTTAATCAAATTATTATCAAATAGCTTAAAAGTAAACTTCGAAACCTTCAGCCTTCTGACGCACACAAAACTAGCTCTAAATAAATCGCTGATACTCCTTGTTTTTCTGTCTGTATGACCAGTGCTCGAGTACTCGGTGTGTTTGAGATAAGAGCTTGGTCATTACTCGACGGTACAATGGAATGGCGCAGATGCATTAACCACGAGCTTTACTTACTTACTACTTTCTTTTTCGGTTTTTAGAACGGTTTTTGAATTTCGGGAACAGTAGGTGGATAGCCTAAGGTTCCCTATCACACCGTGATGGGGCTGCCATCTTTGATATAGCTCCGGAGAGAGCATTTCATGTTCAGCCACTGGATACCAGAACAGATGCTGTTTGTGCACAGTTTTGCTTAGAGTCCTTCGCTGGCACTCGGACAATGATCAGCCGCCTCTAACATGAGGAACAGACGCTGATGTGGGCAGCTCCTAGTCTGGAGAACAGACGCTCATTCAGGTCTGCAGATGGAAACCCCCGCGTATGACCAAAGTTCCCACCGGGGTTGGTTACCCGATCTTCCCTAAGGTTGCTCATTAGACTGGTTCAATTTTTGACTTTTAGCTCCACCAGGCTCCACTGATTCCTTTTATGGCCCTTAGTAATTGTGCAAATTTTGGTACCGATCGGTTGCGTCTACGGACCCTCCAAAAATTTCAAAGTTTATATGGAAGTTTGTATGGAAAATCGGTTAACATTGAAAACAAATTCTTAAAAAATCACCTCATCAATCAATTAATCAGAATACTATATATTTCTAAAGGTATTCTTCTACTTAATGCATTCGTGGAACATTGCAAGTTTATGAAAATTCGATGAGAAAAGTTATTAATTATAGAAGCAGCATGACTTCAAAACAAGTAGATTTTATTAGTAACCATAGCAACACTGTTTGAATAGCTACATCATTATACAAGTCTCAACTAGACTTGTCACTCACCGCTCGCGTATGGCAGATACAGCACTAGCTTATAGGGTCTAGAGTATTTTTTTTTCAAAATCGAGCTCATTTTATTGTCCAAAAGGAAATCGCCGTATTTTTTTCAAAAAACTCTTCGCCAATCTGACACTTTTCACTGTATTTCAATAAAAAGTAATAAGAAGAGTTGCCAGACTCCTAACAAGTAGGTTTCATACGATTGAACACCCGCTTCATATTTCTGCGTTATGAACGAAAGGGGTATGCGATATTATCGAAATTTCTGTACTTCTACGTATTTTTGTCGTTTTTTGTTGGGAAAATATGAAAAGTTTATCTTGCAACAATTGTAGCCGAAATCAATTACAATCAATTGGTATATATATAAAAGTGTAGGCCATCACTTTGAATTTGACCTTATTTGCCAACTACATGAAATTTCCGTACTTCTACGTATTTTGTCTATTTTTTGAGAAAATATAAAAATGTGTGCTTTCAAAAATTGTAGCCGCCATCAATTACAATCGATTGGTGTATAAAAAAGTATAAATCATCCCTTAGAATTCGACGTTATTTGCCCACTAAATGAAATTTCTGTACTTGTACGTATTTTTGGCTATTTTTTGAGAAAATATAAAAATTTGTTCTTTCAGAAATTGTAGCCAAAATCAATTACAATCGATTGGTGCATAAATTGCATAGGTGATAGCTTTGAATACTTGAAGCTATTTGTCAACTAAATGAAATTACTGTAGTTCTACGTACTTTTGTCTATTTTTTGAGAAAATATAAAAATTGTTCTTCCAGAAATTGTAACCAAAATCAATTATAATCGATTGGTATATAAAAAGGTAAGGGCCATCGCTTTGAATTCGACGTTATTTGCCAACTAATTGAAATTTCTGTACTTCTACGTACTATTTTTTGAGAAAATATAAAAATGTGTTTTTTCAGAAATTGTAGCCGCCATCAATTACAATCGACTGGTGTATTAAAATGTATAGGTCATCGCTTCAAATTTAAAGTTATATGACGAATATTTTAAAATTCTGAACTTCTTCGTATTTACTGAATCGTCCTAACACACTCTATTATTTAGTAACTTACATACAATAATGTGTTTCTCCACGTTCGTGCAAACATTTTGATATAATAATATCCATGTATAATATGTAGAACTATAGAGTAAACAGGTAATTTTCAAACCGTAAAACTGACAAGTCAACCGTATGCCACGTACATTGTAAAAATCCTATCTCCTAAAAACTCGAAAACGTATATTAATTTTTGAAAGTCTACTATTTATTGCTTATATTACAAGTCTAGAAGCTCTAAGGATTGCATTGGTGTAAGGAAAATTGAAATTGGTTGACAAACGGTCGTGATACGATTGTTTGAACAGAAAAACTCATTTCTTCTGTACTGACTCTCAATTACTGTTTTTACAATTACTTCAGACATACAAATTTGATTTCCATCATTCTTTGTTCACTGTTTTTATAAAAAAATTATCTATCTAATGGTGAAGGAAGAATTCTATTCTTCCTTCATCATCTATTCTATTATTTTTTAATTTGACGTATTTACAAAAGACATATCTTTCTATTGGTGAAGACAGATTTAAAATAGATTATGTAACGGCTGAGATATGACCGGTCAAAGTATTTTTTTAGACCCCCTTGGTATTCCGAGTGTTAATTTGTTTCAATATGGAAAATGCATTCCAAAATTATTATCGAAAAAAATCATTATAAGAGACAAAATACTTACATTTGAGGCACTCTAATAAGTAGTAAAGTTAATTTCTATTTTTAAAATTAAAATAGAAATTCAGCTTCTTTAAAAAAAATTTTGAGCCTTCGCAACAATTTTTTTTTACATGTGTTAATATCGAAAACGATTTAGCACACGAAAATTAATTTACACTTTAAGAACGATTTCGAAAAAAAATATTTTTGAGACACCCTAATGAATAGTAAACGCTTATTTTTGAAATGTTTTAATATAAAAAAAACGATTTCAGCGTACCAAAATTACCTATTTGAATCGATACGGCAAAGTTTGAACTTTGGTCCACATTTTGTTCTAGGAATCAGAATCAGAATATATTGGCTTAAATGGCACGTTCCCCGTATGTAGTCGGGGATTTGTACCTTTTGTTCTAAGTCGTGCCACTGTGCGCTATTCGGCACACGATTCGTTGCAATATATATCTTGTGGGATGAATGGCACTTTAAAAAAGTGGTGGTATTTTGTGTAAAAACCTTATTATAAATTTATTTATTTATTTATTTTAATTTTTCATCTGACCCATGTTGGTCTACATGAAATTTAATGTTGTTGTATGGGAAAAGCCCATTTCAAGATTCACTATAGAAGCAGACCTCGAATGCGCGTAAAAACCCATAATCTTTTCGCACGTTTTTCCTACAATTACAATGATCTGACATTACAAATTAACAACATTACATACAAGGTATACAGCATTGCAATAACATTACAGAAATATTTTCACATAATCTTATAAGCTAAGTCAATCTCCTAAGTCTATTCTTGAAAACATCACTAGAAACATAAAAATCGAAATGGTCATACACACTATTGAAAACATTACACATCGCCCTTATGGGTTCATTCTGACCGTACTCGGTGCGCTGAAAGTCTAGTCTTAAAAAGTTACGTGATCTAAGGTTTCTGGGGGGTACGTTAACGTTGATTTGTGAGAGAATATCTGGGGTATCCATTTGGCCAGACAATAGTTTCCCAACAAATGCCGCTCTGAATGTATTTCGCCTTTTTGCCAGAGTTTCCATATCGAGCAGACGACAGCGATCATTGTATGGTGGTAGCTCTGTTGGGTTACGCCACGGCAAAGTTCTAAGAGCAAAGCGGAGGAATCTGGCTTGTACTGCTTCAATTCTGTTAGTCCAAATGCTCGTATAAGGACACCAAATGGCTGCGGAAGCTTCCAGGACAGACCGAACAAGTGAAAAATACAATGCCCGCAGATGTTTCAAATAAACCACACATATCACAGCAAGGAGCCTGTTTCCAAAGGAGCGGTGGAAACCAATCATTGTTATGCACGTTTCTAGGAGTGAGTAAAAAAATCAAAGCAATCCAAGTTGGTTTTGACTCTTAGGTTTTCACTCCTGGTTTTGGGTCCTCTTGGCCACTCCGGTTTGTGATTCTTCTTCTGGCGCCGCTTATAGACCGAATTTCATTTCAAACTTTGCTAGTAGGGCTTGTATGTTTAATTTCTCAATTATCCCAGCAGATTGTACAGGGTGCGCCAGCTGGATGTATCCTTTTTCAACATTGAACAACTCCGCCCTTTTTTAGCTGTTTTCGCAAGTAAACAAGTTTTTTAGGATATTTTATCCCATGTATTATAAACCAGGTTTAGAATACAACGTCGATTAAATGACCACCCCCATTTGATACACAAAAATCAGCTCTTTTGCGGGCATTTTGCATGACATTGGACAGCGTTTCGGGCTTAATCGCCGCAATTTCAACTCGTATATTAGCTTTGAGTTCGTCAAGATGCTTAGGTTAGCTAGAAAACACTTCACTTTTCAAATAACCCCACAGAAAACGTCTGGCGCCGTTAAATCCGGAGAACGAGGAGGGCATTCCAAATCACCATTTTTTGAGACAACGCGTCCTGGGCATTTACTTGTTTTGGAGCACACTCCGTCCTAAACAGTTTCTGCTGAAGTGATGAAATCCAAAAGTTCAAATGCATAGTGGAAGGATGCAAAACAGGTGTATTATTTATTACTGTAATGGCCTAAGCCTAGCCTAGTACGCTAACCATTGAATTCTGGCCTTCGAGGTCTCTCGAAAAGAAGGTTTCGCCATGAACTGTACCAAGGATCTGTTTTGCTTTTGTGCTTGATAAAATGAAAATTGAAAATCTAAAGTGAGCTCGGGCTTTTAAACTGTATGCTGCAATTATAATCTAGTAACCTGTTTTCACTCCTTGGCGGTTTTCACTCCGCAGGAGCCACAAAACCATGAGTGATGAAATCATGGATTTTAATGATTTGTCAAACTATGGTTTTATCAACGCTTGCTGATTGGAGTGATTTTTGAAACACTGCCTGCCTGGAAAAAAACCATGTTGGTCCTTCGATATGTATGCTTTGGTCTCACGAAAGAGCATATTTCCTACTAGGATCTCAAACAACTTTGATCCAGCGCAGATCGAGGTTATACCACGATAGTTCGCAACATTTTGCTTATCACCTTTTTTAAAAACGGGAAATATTACTAATTTTTTCCAACACACGGGAAACACTGATTGCGACAGTGATTGGTTGAAGATTAGTCGTAAAGGTGTACACAATGCGCTTGCGCATTTTTTCAGTATAATGGAAGGAATCCCATCTGGCCCCACCGATGTAGAGGACTTTAACTTGCTTATGGCAGCCATAATGTCTTGAAGGCCACAGTCCACCTGAGTTGAGCTAGCCGATTCATTTTTAAACACACTCGAGAAATGTTTTGCGAACAAATTACAGATACCGCTGGGAGTATTGGACGTTTCACCTGCGAGGAACATACTGGAAGGAAGCCCATTTTCTTTACGTTTCCCATTTACAAAGACCAAAACTGTTTTGGGTTTCGTTTTAGGTTGGATTGGGTTTGTGCTACGTGTCTTGAGTAGAGAAAGCGGTTATATGTTTTGTAGCTGTTACTGGCTATAGTGAACTCCCTTTTTGTGATTGGGTTTCTTCGAATAGTATAATGTCGAAGCGCAGCAGCTCGCAATCTTTTCAGTTTACGTAGCCGGTTGTTGGACCATGGTGGTTTTGTTCGGGGACGAAGTGCAGGCACATGTATACTGAAAAGCTGTTTTAACACCAGTGAGAGTTTTTCTGCGGCAGCATCTACATCGATCGCGAAATTCAAGAAAGTCTCCCAGTCGATTATTTGTAGTGAGTTATGAAGCCTAGAGAAGTCAGTCTTCGAAAAGTTGAATTCCCTGACATCCTCCATCTCGTCATAGAGAACCAGCTGCGGACAAATCTGCGTTACCAGAAGTGGAGGATGATGTGCGTCTACAGCAACTAAGGGCTCAAGTGCCTCTGATACGGTACAGTTCATTGAAGCTTCTTCATTTATAAACAGGAGGTCCAGGATTCGATTTCGCCTATTATTCACTGTAGACATTTGTCGCATGTTCAGTACAGACATTCTGTCCAGTAAGATAGTACTCGCCCTCGTAAAGGTTGATTCAGAAGGGTCCGGGAAAGCATACCCGGAGGGAGTGCTCTTCAAAAGAAGTCCAGGCTGGTTGTAATCACCAAATAGTAGGTGTGCCGTGTTGGGTTCAATGGAAGTTGCAATGTCAAGTGCGCAGTCTACGTGCTTCTGAATAGTTTCTACATCACTTGCGGAATCGGGGGGAATATATACAACACCCACACAGAGATTAGTATAGGGGCCACGGATATTTACCCAGAGTTGTTCGAGATTGTGAGTGTCATTTTTGTGTTTGGATGAGAGTCGGTTGGAAACTGCAATGAGCACACCACCACCACGTTTCTCCCCTGCACTATTAGGATCGCGATCGTTACGATATACAGAGTACCTTGAGCCAAATAATTGGAGCGAGTTGATTTGATCATTCAGCCACGTTTCGGTCAGAACAATAACATCATGATCAACATCCGAAGCAGCGACGAACAGCTCATCAATTTTTGTGCGTAGCCCTCTCTCGTTCTGATAGTAGATTTTAAGATGTCCCTGCAAGTTTTCTCCTGACGGTTGAACGGTGGTAGATCGAGTGGTGGTGGAAGCAAATGCCTGTAAATGGGGTGGGCTTTCAACGGGGGCAGCATCTGTATGTCCTACTTCGGAAGGACATATACATTCTTTGTATTTACCTGAGAAAACGGATACAGGAATTCCATGTCCTTCGAGTTGGTCTGACTTGTTTAGAGCGTTGGTATCTGACCGGAAAAGGTTGATGTCGTGTCCTTCAAGTTCTGTGGTAGACGGGTGGGTGTCGGTAACGGAGTTGACCTGATTATGTCTGTTGGCAGGCTGCAATGGTGGATCAAACTCAGGGTGCGCAGTATCTCGAGTAGCTTCGGGAGGACATATACCCTCCTTAGCTTTACCTGACCGGGAAAGGTCACTGGGCAAAAACCTAAAACGCAGTTTTCAGTCAGTTTTATTGACAAATTCTGTTAATGTAAACAATTAGCACATATGAAACTTGGGCAATACATATTTCTCGACGTTTTTCAGCATTTATTAGCAAATGCGCCAATTCAATTCGTCCTCCCAAAATGATTGAATGACGCGTTTCCAATGAAACGTACAATATGCCAATTCTAGAAAGAGATGAACTTGGACGAAAGTAGCTAGCCTTTACAATACTAAGTAAGATAATCAACACTCATTTGAAATGGAAGTGACTTTGTACCCAACTAATTCTGAATTCTTCGTGTTCCAATAAACTATAAACAAAAGAAAAATTAAATCAAATTAAGTTTTACACCAACCGACATATCCCCACAAATTGAGCTGGATGAACTTCGTTTGACAATTCTCGGTGGTTATGAATGTGACAGATGAACACCAGTTCTTGGCGTCATCTTGTAGAACTCAATATGAACAGCACACTTTGATCAAAAACCGTTGCCAGTTTTATTATTTTTCTGAATTCTGACCTGTCAACACGAAACAGAGGAATTGAGTAGAAAAATTTAACCCTAGAACGGTTTCGAGGGATATATATATATATATATATATATATATATATATATATATATATATATATATATATATATATATATATATATATATATATATATATATATATATATATATATATATATATATATATATATATATATATATATATATATATATATATATATATATATATATATATATATATATATATATATATATATATATATATATATATATATATATATATATATATATATATATATACACCAGAGCTATTTGCAATCCCTGTAATTCCGTTACGGTTTACTTTAACTACAAGCGTTTTTAACGTTCAATTTCATGTTAAAAAGTAAATAAATGTTTCTTCTTTGAATTACACATAGAAAACTCTTAAAATTCATTTCATGTGGTGTTTCAAATTACCGTAAACCGGGGTGACTTTGATCATCGGGGTGACTTTGATCACTCTAAACTTTTTTCGTAGATCGCTTATTAAACCAGAATAGTCTACCGAATCATTTTAGTTTGAAATGATTTTTATTCTAAACTTATGAAATACTGGTTTGTTATACTTTTTGAGTATTTTGTTCGGTTTTTGGGTACAAAAACTACAAAAAACCGAAATTTGACTTTACCTTATTTTTACGAAGCTTCATAAAATGTCTATTTTTTATAAAACAAATAAATCTCAGATTTGAGCAAGAGTAATAAATTACAAGCGAGATTTTATTTTCCTTTAGAGTGGGATGTACCAAATTTACTTTTAAGAGTTTGTTTATTTTAAATACAATTTTTTGTGAAACTAGTTGGCATTTGTTTCAAATTTTTTTAAGCTAAAGCTCGCAACTTTTTTTTATTGCTTAATATTCCAACGTGTTAAAATGGATGAAACATTTTGTACATTGATAAAGCACTGAAATAAAACAATTTTAGCAGTTTTAAAGGTTTTCAGAATCTTTTATTCTAGTTGGACACAAATTATACGAATTTCGGTTACTCGAATTTTACAGTACATTGAATACTTTGTATAATACCAATTAACATCTATTTAGCAATGAGTATCTTTCCAGAATCAGTTTAAACAAACATTTGAATGAAAAACATTGACATCAATAACTTAATGTGGGTGAACATGCAGGTTATCAAAGTCACCCCGGAGTACGAAAACGGACATCAACTTGAAATCATTTTTGGAAAAATAGCTGTAAGCGGACAATTTTAGGTAAAACCATCTAATCTTGTTCTCCTTACATCAGTACATGGTTTAAAAATATTAAACTTGAAAAAAAATGTGTTGCGTCTAAAAATATGCAATGATTACTTCGAAAAGTGATCAATGTCACCCCGGTTTACGGTATATTTAAACGAATTCCACGTGAACATAACATATTTTTTTTATTGAATGTTGAATGCCATATTGAGTCGTAAAGTATGAAATTTCCACATAAAATTTTAGTCAATGGTATTTCTTATGATGTTTATGTGCTTTTTACACAATCTTTGCATGAGTTCTATTTGAAAAACATATTTCTCACACTCGATTACATATTCAAATGGCAACCGTGTTCATATGTTTGAGGATTGAATCAATTGAGCTTTCCACATGATGTTAACGTGTTTATTTTTTTCAGTGCACTCCATCCTAACGGGTCGTTTATTTCCGATGCTAGACGATCCATCATCATTTCGCAATTCAACCGTACTGTGTCCGACGCGGTACCCGGGTTCCTTTTTAGGTTTCAATTAATGAAATTCCCATGTTTTATCCATAGCTGGAAGCTGAAAGTTTGTGACATCTTAGAACTTCACTAAGCCAAGCTGTTGGGTTAATAATATCGTTGATATGCTAAGGGGGGCTGTGAGGAGGGGCTCCTGATTTTTTTAACTACGTAATAGGCGGACGAGGGTACCCGGGTACTAACAAAACTGAAATGCCAATCACTAAGGCAATTTCTAACCGATTTCGACACTTTTGGGTCTTCTGGGTTCAGCAACTCATTCACTTGTAAACTTGGTAAAATTGAATCAGATAAATTCATTCGGTTCTCGGGAATCTGGGATACTATTTGTGAATTCAGTGGAATACTGGCACTATGGCTATCAAAATTCTTGGAGTTGCATTGTATCTTGTAACAAAATATTGCAACTGCAAAGTCTCGTTCGAATTGACGATGATCATATTTTGCAGTCGGCCGGTTTGTCATGGAATCCCTCTATAACATTTTTCTAATTTCTTGGATAGTGTCACAATGATTAAGTACTTAAAATATAAACTGAAATATCAGATTATAAAATCTTTCAGATATATGCAGATTGACTGATTAGTTAATTAATTAATGTTCCGTATACTCCTGCATGACGCACAGTGGCACGACGAGTGACAATTCATTTGTGAATATTTATTTTATTTTGATCTCAGTTTGAATAAAAATATCGCAAAATTTTACAATATTCGGATGAAAAATGAATTTTTAACATGTATTTGAAGCAAGTGATGTCGAGGATTTCTGCTAAATTCAATTCATTAGAATTGGTCGTACCTTCGAACTTCAAATGGCGATATCTCAAGAACTATACGGTCGATTGGCGTAGTTTTGAGTTTTTTTGGAAATAAGAATGAATATGCTAAACTATAGAAACAAGTTTTTTGTGTTGAAAACGTATATGTTGGTTTGGCATCAAGAAAAATCAATTGAAAAATTCAATGTCATATCAGTAATTTATTTTTATACGTATTCCAATTTTTGAGATGGTCTCCCATGGGTCACTTATCATGAATCTGACTAAAAATTTAGTGTACATTCTAGATATATAGGCCTCATTTTGCACATTTTTGCGCCGAGCTTGCTATATCTATGTTTTTAAAAATACCCATATACAGACGCCCTGTATCTCGTGAATCTTCTTACAAATTGGATGCCTCAACAACGTCATATCACTGAAAAATTAGTGATATTTGCTAGTTTTGTCAACCATTTCTGCTATCCGATGTCATTGGCTATTGTTAATAACGTGTATATTAACTCTTTAATGACCAACGCCTTTAAATGGGTTTACAAAAAGCAGTTGAAAAAAAAATTATGGAATTTCAAAACTGATAGCAGAAAGCAGATTCACCGACCCAAACTTAGTTAAAAACCCAATGTTTAGCAACATAATCCATTTTTTTATAATTTTGTACCTACTTTGTATGAACAGGTGCCACTGTGTGGCGGTCACGACGGCTCTAATGAGCTGATGATCGGAACGCGAAACGTTAAAAACAATTTCAAAGTAAGTTTTGTGTCCTTATGTACCAGGTGGTTTATTACCATATTCCTTAGGGATTCCTACTACTCTATTACTCACACCTTTAATAATCCTTCGCCATTTTCACAGTCAGGGGCGGATCCAGAAAAAAGTCGGAGGGCGTCCGAAATTTCGATTTTGAAATGTTCATTGTGTTACTATGTTTTAATTGCCGCAAGGTTCTACTGTATCGATTTTGTTGGCTATTTTCGGAAAATTTGAGACTAAGAGAAACGAAATCAATGAAATTGAAAGACGGATAGGTATTCTAGAGCGAATCAGTTATAAACTTAGAACGGAAAACTAGAACTAGGCAGGCTCATATGGGCATGATCGAAAGGAAATGTGACGAATTCTTTGCCTTCTGCAGATAAACTAGTCACGGCTTGATGCTAGCAGAAAGGGAGAAGAATGATCGCATGGTCGTTCTAGGCGAGGATTTGTGAAGAATTTTTTGCCGGCGTCGGCGGTAAAACATGATGATGAGTTATGTTCTACCATAGACCATCCGGTAGACTTGGGTGCAACGCCCAACTCCTACTCTGCTGAAGGCAAAGAATTCTTCACATTTCCTTTCGATCATGCCCATATGAGCCTGCCTAGTTCTAGTTTTCCGTTCTAAGTTTATAACTGATTCGCTCTAGAATACCTATCCGTCTTTCTATTTCATTGCTTTCGTGTCTCTTAGTCTCAAATTTGCCGAAAATAGCCAACAAAATCGATACAGTAAATGTTCATTGTTCAATACGTTATAAGAACCTCATTTAATTGAAATCAATTTTGGTGGTCGAATCTGGTCTTCTATCTTGACTGGTTTTTGGGTACAGTGCATTTTTATGAGGCACAGAGAGTAATGCGCTGTCTCATGAGCCATGTAGTCGAATCCTAACCAGGAACGATTTCAAGTATTAGTAGACGGTGCACTAACCCTGAATTCGGCTGCAAAGTTTGCCAACACAGAAGGTCAAGTTCCACAATAGAATGTAGTACCAGGGATCATCAATATAATCAAACCGTTTATGTTTGCCATTAACGACTTGACGGTTGAATTTGCATTGATATATGAAAGAAAAAGAGATTTCCTTATAGAAATTTATTTATTTTTCACCATCGCGAATCGCGATTGCTGAAAATACAAATCATTCAAGCTTACAAACTAGTTGATTTGCTTAAAATATCTGGCTTAACACGATACAGTAGACTGGTTCAATTTTAGACTATTAGCTCCTCCAGGATCTACTGATTCCTTTTTTGGTTCTTAGTAATTGTGCAAATTTTTGTAGCGATCGGTTGTGTTTACGGGCTCTCCAAAGATTTCATGAGAATTGGTATGGAAAATCGGTTAATATTGAAAATAAATTCCCAAAAAATATATATTTCTAAAAGTATTCTTCTAGTAAATATATTTGTAAGCTTGCGAAAATTCGCTGAGAAAAGTTATTACCTAAAGAGACAGCATTACTTGAAAACAAGTGGATTTTATTATTAATCATGTTTGAATAGCTGCATCTGCCATACGCGAGCGGTGGGTCTAGTTTACACTTGTATAACATTTTGAAACTGTTTTTTTTCACTCCGAGAATTGTTTTAACGAGAATAAACAGAAACTTGAAAAATATTTTATTATATTCTAAATTGTTAACCTATTGTCTTCTAGCGTACATCTCAAAATCATTTTAGGTTAAGTTCACTGATTTTCATTAGATAAGATCATTGTGTACTCCGTATTGTACAATGTTCATTTCAAAATCGAAATTTCAGATCGCCACCGACAAGATTTTCTGGATCCGCCCCTGCCTCCTGCAAATTGATTCGCTTTTGTAGTAAACAAATAATCTCATATAAATTTATGTTTTGCCTCTCTTTTCCACACATGCTTAGGATAGGAGATTTTTAAACATTCTGTTGACCTTTAAAGTTGGATAGCTAAAACAATAAACAGCCTGGATTCTTCACTCCCAAAGGAATAATGAACCCTACTGATGAAGACTATAGCTCTTTACCACGCTAGGTTAGAAACAAAAGCATATCCTTGAGTTTCAGCTCCCTGTACATTGGTTCATTTATGTATGGAGATCCAAAAATACGGGTACGAAATTACATTACTGCAGGGCAGTTACATATCAAATGATAAGGAGCTTCGTAATAGGATTCACAATCCCGCTGAAGCTCTGACTAGAATACTGTAATTGTGCTTGGAAAAATGTAACAAATTAGTTGAAATTTGTGGATTCACATCCGGTAGAAAATTTTTGTTCGATCGTAAGTTTGCAAGCTACGTCTGTGGATTGCATGTTTGGATACAGCCCAAGAGCGAATTTTCTGTTTTATTCAACTTATCGACAGTCGTAGAACTGGTTCTGGACCAACGAAGTCAGTCGCAGCTCCCACTCTTACGAATTCTTCCGCCCATTCATATTCAGTAATACCGGAACAGCCGGATACCCATAAAAGGTATATAGCATTAGAAATGCTATATTCTTCGATTGGAGTTATATACGCATTAAAATACGAAATTATCAAGTAAGAAGTGTCAAAAATATTCCCCAACTAATTTAGAACGGGTTGTCTAATTCAAACCTCAAGTGATATAACCATAAACATTTCATCGTTATTGACATCAGGGTTGAGATGCATGTACAAAGCAAAAAAAGAAATGATTAGTACTCTCTACCACTGGCAAAATATCAATTTGCCAGCTACCGTAGTGAAAGGTCCCTTATCTTTTCCCCCACGCTAAGCCCGTAAATCATTACCTTGCCAATCTTGACTCAACCGTTGGGATTGATTGAAAGTGAAATTTTGATTCAATCTGCCATCTCATTAGCCAATCCCACTTCCCTTCGCATATAGACATTAGCATCGTCCATATACTTACCGACTCAATGCGAATGAGCGAACAACCGAACGAACGAACGGACCCCGCATCTCAGCAAACACGAAGCAGGCTGGGTGGTGTCACTTTCGCTGCAAAACACTGCCACCAAACGCACCTGAATTAGTGCTAATTCTGCTGACATCATTCAATCGATCTCGTTTCGATTTGATTGCATTTGAAATTAATCTCTGCTTGACGCGCCACGACAACATCCGCCGCCGCCGTGGCCGGAATCATCGCCGCCGTGCGATGGGTGGATCGATCGATGTTGAACAGCTTCCTCTCGACCCGTCGTCGCTGCTGGGCGCGATAGTGAGAGATGCGAGACGAGATTTGTAAGTCATCGCGTGAGCCCCGACTGGGCGGCCGGCACTGCTGCCGGTAATGCCGGAGGCGGTGTGTAAATAGTTGTTAGTTGTATGAGAATTTTTGAAGAATGCGCTATTGCTTCGAAATTGCGAAGTGACTGCAATCAATAGGAAATGAACCCGTTGACTTGGAATTGATCTGAAATTTGCAAACAAATTATTTTAGTTAAATCGTTGGGTTCAAACATCGCGTCTCCAAAAATGACCCACCTCATCGGGTAATCCGACGAACCACACCCCTGTTTTCGAATTCACTATATATACGAATATGATGTGCATAATGCCGCTTTCAAACCGAACTCTATCGCTTTCGGAAACGGCGGCTCCGGTACTTTCGCCGACAAATACGGATACATATCACACAATTGATTCAACCTTTATTTTCCGCAACGGCACACACCTCTGCCGGTTCTACGAATCTCTTTTACTGTAGCTGCTGCTGCTGCTGCTGCTGAGGCTGCCATTGTCATCGGAGGCGATTGCCATCGTCCTCCTCTCCCACCCGTTTTTCCCATTGGTGGGTAAGCCAGCACTTGATTGACAGGAAACACGAATCTTAATCAGCTTCACAAACAAACAGCCTTACAATTGCTCGAATCTTGGTGGCTTTGTACTCGCAACGGCTAATAGATATCCCCGTTTGGTCCAGCAACGTCGATTGCGTGATGACGGGGCAGTGAGAAAGTTGGCTGAAAATGGCTTGCACGCACGGCACGATTAGCCACAATGGGTGAGTTTGAAGGTTTCACATCGATCTTGGAATGCTTTAAGTGTCAGGATCCGAACTTGGTCGAGTTGAATTTACTGATGAACTGAGTTATTTGGTGAAGCAAACGATGGAATGGAGCTCAAAGAGTTGTTCTTTATTCACAATCAAACTAAGAATGGATGATTTATGATTCGGATTCCGTTGGAATAAGATCTAGAAGCACTTTAAGACATATTCAAAACAAGATCCTAGGGTGATCAATCTTTTTCTTGAAAAATCCATGTGGTCACATTCATTGTCAGTTCTAAATCAATGAAGTTTTTAACACCGACAAGGAACTTAAGCCGCATCACTTGAAATAACCAACGCATATCGATTTATGATAGAACTATCGTTGAAGGCTACTTAAACTCCCTTAATTACGAAAAGCTTGCTTTTGCGGTGTAAGTAGCCGCATTAGATTCTGAGGCCAGCTAAAATCTCAACCCGCAACTAGTTCATATCGATCCAACCAGTTCATGTTGACCAGCAGCAAACAACATGTACCACCCCCCACAAACAATCCATTGACTTCAGCCGGCCTGCAGCTTCACCCACCGTCCAGCTCTCGTCGGCGATTCTCACTGCTCCGGAAATTCTGTTTAAACTGATTGATGGATTAGATAAGTAATAGATTGGCCTGGTTGCTGCTTGTTTGGTCGGCTCGAGTCGTGGGTTTCCGTTTCACACGCCTGCTGCGTCCGCCCGCTCTTGCTTAACCTCAAATCTGAGGCAGGATCTCAAACCAACCCAGTTCGATCGTAAATGCTTTAAAATGAGAACCATTCGAACGGATAGGCCACTTGGTTTGGCACGTCCGATGCGAGGCGTTTGTTCGGGATCATCACACTTTAATTGGACGTGATGGATTAGCGCATAAAGGGCTCTTGCTCATTCCCCACGGTCGAGAGGAAAGGAAGATTCGCATCGAGGTGCTCCAGTGCCGGCAGGAATAACGATATTAGCGAGTAATTAAAATACTTCATTTCACCTCCCGTTGTGCGTTGGAGCGGCGACGACGGACCCGGTCCTAAACCTCGTACCAGACTGGATCAACTCGAAGAGATTAAACCGTTGTTTTCCATCGTATGTTTTACTGTTCATTCGTCACAATCTCACCGGGCAGTTCAGTGGAGGAAAATCGATAACATCCACTCAGTCAGATGGACAGACAAACATCCAACCAGCTAGTCAGCAGTTGTGGCTGAAAGTCAAACTGTGAGCCGGGGGGATCGGAACTCCGACGAATGGATGCAATGCCTTCGAGAAACAAGAGAAAACATAAAACCCGGAGCTTACTTGCAGGGTGAAAAACATGTGTCTGATAGATTAATTAAAGGTGATTAAAAGCACATTACTCAGGTTTAGCGTGTGCTTACTTTGGGGATTGGCGGAGAAAGAACGTGTTGAATGAACGAAGTATCGGGGGGTCTTGGCAGAGGAAGGCCAGGAAGTGGTTCACAATTTTTTTTGTCATTTTCAATTCAAGTGTGAATGTAATTTTTCGGTTTGTTTGTAACCGTACCAATGCGGTTTTATCAGTTGATTAGCCGAGTCGACGATTCAGTTGTGTAATTCAACATAATTAGTTGAAATAGGCGATACAATGTTTTCCAAGATTCGTGAGCTTGGTTCTAGAAATGTTCATCATATTTTGTAACTTTTTTTACAAACATAGGAATATCAATCATCGTACTATCATTTTACGGTGATTTAAATTACTAATTAGACTGGTGTTGTTATTATGACAATACGGTTAGATTAACCTATTTTTTCCTACCTGACCTGAGGTGATACAATTGCACAGAATGGGTCCGGTCATTTAGCCGAATGCTATTTGACCGACTGCTACTTGTCAGAAAGGACCAATTGGCCGAATGGGTAATTTAGCAAAATGCCGAGATGTCATTTGGTTGAATACCGAGTGCCATTTGGCCGAATGCCGAGTGACCGAATGCAATTCGACCGTATGCCGTTGTGACGAATGCCGTTTGACCGAATACCGTTGAGCCGATTGCCGTTGGACCGAAGGCCGACTGGCTTTAGTCCAATATTTATTTGATCGAAAATCATACTTAACAAATGCACATTATATCAGACTGAATAACCGCGACAGAGAAATACATCGATACGACCTAATTACTACTGAATGTGATTCGTTTGTCTTAAATTGAATAATATTCATTTATTCTTGTGCTAACAATATGTGTTTTTTATTGCTCTACATATTCTATGAACGTTTTCCTTCTTTTTAACATGAGCTTTTCTTTCTATCCATTTCTTGTTTACAACATAAACTGTTCTTCATAGCTTACAGAGCTGTTTATTAAATATATAAATTTAGAAAAATTTGTTATGTACACTATAGAATACTGTGCAAAAAACACTGTACTTTTATTGTCAAAAGAATATTGACAGTGCTACTATAAGTTATATGAATCGAAATTAATGTACACTCAGTTTTCTTTACGCGGTTTTTTTGCGCGGTGTTTTTACGCGGATTTTGAAATTTACGCGGTTTTCATTTACGCAGATTTTTTAATTTACAGTTTTCATTTACGCGGCCTGTATCCCCCGCGTAAAAAGACATGAGTGTATTTTCATCGATCCGGTGTCGAAACAACTAAGTAAGCACCGTTACAATACATTCAGTGAAATAATACAACGTATGTTTTAAAAAAAATTAAAAACTAGGGTAATTTTGGGAGAGATGCCGCGTTAGGAGAGATGCCGCACTCTCTATATCTCGTATATGGGGTCACTTTTATACGGTAATATGATATTGTGAGAGTCTTTCGAAGAATTATAGCACTGGAGATGTAAAATAATCCTTTTTATTAACTCACGAAAATTTTATTAATGTTTACGTGCGTCCAGTTGCATTGCGGAGTGCTGAAAATTTTTCAGATGCGCATTCAAAATTTCATTTTTTTTCAATTGTTCGATTTTGTGGTAAACCATGTATCAGTTGAAAAGCTGGGTCCTTTTAGAAGGCATACTGGTCACGAGCACGACCATCCATAATTTCAGGAGAAAATGTCGTCGTGCGGCATCTCTCCCCTACAATTGGGAGAGATGCCGCACTCGATGAAGGAGGAAGCGTAGCTAAAATGTATTTTTTTCCGCTCGGAATGTCATTAAATGATTATTTGCGTCAAGTATATGTTCTTAATAAGGTACATCCACAAACTAACGGACCTAACACAGTGATATTTAGGATTATGACTCTTTTTATCTACATATTTACACAGGTGTTATGTATCTAATCATTAGTTACTTTGGTTTATTCTTGAAAGTTTCAGGCACTAATTTTCGTGAACGCATTAATTTGTTGTGATGTGAATATTGGGATAAAAACGAAAGTTTTAACGAATTGATGCTTTTTCAAAATGAATCTTTCAAGAACAAACCTAATTTATATAAATTCATTGTTGGGTGAACCAGCCAAACACTGATTCTAAGGAACCGATACCAACACATAGAGATGTCGCTCGAGCAAACATATAGATAAATAGCACCCTTAATTAAATTACTTCAACTTAACCGTTACACAAGGTTACGAAATAAAAATATTTTTAAAACGTTGAATAAAAAAATGTTTCTAGAAATGGTAGTACTCCCTTAAGAAAAGTGAAGGTGCTAGCCGATTTATAGGTGTAATCAAATTTCATGAAACTCAGCTGAAGACACATAATCACAAAGCATTAACGAGAGCTAAAAATAATTTTGTTCACCATTTTTCGGTTTGTGACCAGGGTGCGGCGTCTCACCCGCAATGACCATTTTTTGTAAAATGTTCGTGGAAATTTGATGAATTTTTTTTCCTGACAAAAATCATTTCACATTATTGAATGGTTTATTTTGATGCAGGATCGATGTTTAGAAATGTGCGGAATCTATCCCCAAATCACCCTAAATAAAACGGTGACATTCGATTGAACTACTTTTGGCCAACTAGCGTTCGGCCAATGGGTATTCGACCAAATGACTCTTTCGTCCAAATGATTGTTTCGGTCAAATGACTCTTTCGACCAAATGACCCTCTCGGTTAAATAACCCTGTCGATCAAATGAGCCTTTCGGCCAAATGAGCCTTTCGGCCAAATGAGCCTTTCGGCCAAATGAGCCTTTCGGCCAAATGAGCCTTTCGGCCAAATGAGCCTTTCGGCCAAATGAGCCTTTCGGCCAAATGAGCCTTTCGGCCAAATGAGCCTTTCGGCCAAATGAGCCTTTCGGCCAAATGAGCCTTTCGGCCAAATGAGCCTTTCGGCCAAATGAGCCTTTCGGCCAAATGAGCCTTTCGGCCAAATGAGCCTTTCGGCCAAATGAGCCTTTCGGCCAAATGAGCCTTTCGGCCAAATGAGCCTTTCGGCCAAATGAGCCTTTCGGCCAAATGAGCCTTTCGGCCAAATGAGCCTTTCGGCCAAATGAGCCTTTCGGCCAAATGAGCCTTTCGGCCAAATGAGCCTTTCGGCCAAATGAGCCTTTCGGCCAAATGAGCCTTTCGGCCAAATGAGCCTTTCGGCCAAATGAGCCTTTCGGCCAAATGAGCCTTTCGGCCAAATGAGCCTTTCGGCCAAATGAGCCTTTCGGCCAAATGAGCCTTTCGGCCAAATGAGCCTTTCGGTCAAATGAGCCTTTCGGCCAAATGAGCCTTTCGGCCAAATGAGCCTTTCGGCCAAATGAGCCTTTCGGCCAAATGAGCCTTTCGGCCAAATGAGCCTTTCGGCCAAATGAGCCTTTCGGCCAAATGAGCCTTTCGGCCAAATGAGCCTTTCGGCCAAATGAGCCTTTCGGCCAAATGAGCCTTTCGGCCAAATGAGCCTTTCGGCCAAATGAGCCTTTCGGCCAAATGAGCCTTTCGGCCAAATGAGCCTTTCGGCCAAATGAGCCTTTCGGCCAAATGAGCCTTTCGGCCAAATGAGCCTTTCGGCCAAATGAGCCTTTCGGCCAAATGAGCCTTTCGGCCAAATGAGCCTTTCGGCCAAATGAGCCTTTCGGCCAAATGAGCCTTTCGGCCAAATGAGCCTTTCGGCCAAATGAGCCTTTCGGCCAAATGAGCCTTTCGGCCAAATGAGCCTTTCGGCCAAATGAGCCTTTCGGCCAAATGAGCCTTTCGGCCAAATGAGCCTTTCGGCCAAATGAGCCTTTCGGCCAAATGAGCCTTTCGGCCAAATGAGCCTTTCGGCCAAATGAGCCTTTC
This sequence comes from Topomyia yanbarensis, assembly GCF_030247195.1. Classification (NCBI taxonomy): domain Eukaryota; kingdom Metazoa; phylum Arthropoda; class Insecta; order Diptera; family Culicidae; genus Topomyia; species Topomyia yanbarensis. The sequence continues at coordinate 19,798,251 of NC_080672.1, forward strand.
GGCCAAATGAGCCTTTCGGCCAAATGAGCCTTTCGGCCAAATGAGCCTTTCGGCCAAATGAGCCTTTCGGCCAAATGAGCCTTTCGGCCAAATGAGCCTTTCGGTCAAATGAGCCTTTCGGCCAAATGAGCCTTTCGGCCAAATGAGCCTTTCGGCCAAATGAGCCTTTCGGCCAAATGAGCCTTTCGGCCAAATGAGCCTTTCGGCCAAATGAGCCTTTCGGCCAAATGAGCCTTTCGGCCAAATGAGCCTTTCGGCCAAATGAGCCTTTCGGCCAAATGAGCCTTTCGGCCAAATGAGCCTTTCGGCCAAATGAGCCTTTCGGCCAAATGAGCCTTTCGGCCAAATGAGCCTTTCGGCCAAATGAGCCTTTCGGCCAAATGAGCCTTTCGGCCAAATGAGCCTTTCGGCCAAATGAGCCTTTCGGCCAAATGAGCCTTTCGGCCAAATGAGCCTTTCGGCCAAATGAGCCTTTCGGTCAAATGAGCCTTTCGGCCAAATGAGCCTTTCGGCCAAATGAGCCTTTCGGCCAAATGAGCCTTTCGGCCAAATGAGCCTTTCGGCCAAATGAGCCTTTCGGCCAAATGAGCCTTTCGGCCAAATGAGCCTTTCGGCCAAATGAGCCTTTCGGCCAAATGAGCCTTTCGGCCAAATGAGCCTTTCGGCCAAATGAGCCTTTCGGCCAAATGAGCCTTTCGGCCAAATGAGCCTTTCGGCCAAATGAGCCTTTCGGCCAAATGAGCCTTTCGGCCAAATGAGCCTTTCGGCCAAATGAGCCTTTCGGCCAAATGAGCCTTTCGGCCAAATGAGCCTTTCGGCCAAATGAGCCTTTCGGCCAAATGAGCCTTTCGGCCAAATGAGCCTTTCGGCCAAATGAGCCTTTCGGCCAAATGAGCCTTTCGGCCAAATGACCGTTTCGGCCAAATAACCCTTTTGGCCAAATCACTCTGTCGGCCAAATCAACCTTTCAGCAAAATGACCCGTTCAATCAAATGATCCTTCCATACTAAAACAATTTTTTTGCTGACATCTCAGTAAAAGTAACGTTTGAGTGCCGAGACTCGGAATATATTTCACCGAAAATCAGTTAACTAATCTCACTTTACTGAGATATCAGTTTCTTAATTTGTTGACTACAAGACCGTTGGGAAATTACCGAGCCGAATTGAGTGTGTTTGGCTAAATCATCATTTCGGCAACCCTTTCGCCAAACTCAAACTTTCGGTAAAATGACCCTTTCAGTAAAATTACTCATTCGGCAAAATGATTCTTTCGGCAATAGTTGCACTTTCGGCCAAATGACCATTTCAGCTAAAAGATCCTTTCGGCAAAATAACGCCGTCGACAAAACCCAATGACCCATTCAAAAAAGGACGCTTTCTGAAAAATGATTCTTTAAGCCGAATAACCCTTTCGGTCAAATTACTCCTTCAGCTAAATGACATGTCCGGACATATCCGTATTAAATTTGCAAAAGGGCGAATAAGATTTGTAAACAAATTTTTGTTTTGATGATTTCTCTTAATTTACTATAATTTCAAAGCAGAAAACAATTGAAATTACTTCTACGAAGTGTAAAAATTTACATTAACGCATATTTTTCATGAAATTCCACTCTGCAGCAGACTAATGAGCGAAACAAGTTTGTTTACAAAAAACACTTTCGCCCTTTTGACGAATTAATATTGATATGACCTCTTTGACCAAAACACCCTTTAAGCAAAATGACCTTTTCGGCCAAATCCGTTTGACAAAATATCCTTTTCGGCAAAGTGAATCTTTCAGCAAAATAATCCTTTAATCAAAATTATCCTTTCGGCAAAATGACCCTTTCGGTTAAATGACCCTGCGGTGAAATGACCCTGACCGCCAAATGACTTTTTCGACCAAATGACCCTTTCGGTCAAAAGACCCTTTCCGCCAAATCACCCTTTCAGCAAAATAACCCTTTCGGCCAAATAATCCTTCAGGGCAAATGATTCTTGCGCAAAATGACCTTTCCAGCAAAATGATGTTTTCGGCAAAATGACCCTTTCGGTTAAATGACCCTTCGGTGAAATGACCCTGACCGCCGAATGACTTTTTCGACCAAATGACCCTTTCGGTCAAAAGACCCTTTCCGCCAAATCACCCTTTCAGTAAAATAACCCTTTCAGCCAAATGATCCTTCAGGGCAAATGATTCTTGCGCAAAATGACCTTTCCAGCAAAATGATGCTTTCGGCAAAATGACCCTTTTGGTAAAATGACCCTTTCGGTAAATTGACACTTTCGACAAAATCACCCTTTCGGAAAAATTTACCTTTCGGAAAAATCACCCATTTGGCAAAATAACCTTTTCGGCAAATTGTTCTTTTCGACAAAAAGACCATTTTAGCTAATTGACCCTTTCAGCAAAATTATCCTTTCGGCAAAATGACCCTTTCGGTAAAATGACTCTTTCCGCCGAATGACCCTTTCGGTCAAACGATTTTTTCTGCTAAATGACCCTATCGGCCAAAAGACCTTCTCGGCCATATCACCCTGTGTGCCAAATCACCCTGCTGGAAGGGTCGTTTTGCCGAAAGAATTATTTGGCCTAAAGGATCATTTGGCCTAAAAGGTTATTTTGCTGAAAGGGTGATTTGGCCGAAAGGATAATTTGGTCGAAAATGTCATTCGGCTGAAAGGGTTATTTTACCGAATGCGTAATTTGGCCGAAAGGGTTATTTTGCTGAAAGGTTGATTTGGCGCAAAGGGTAATATGACCGAGAGGGTCTTTTGGCCGATAGGGTCATTCGCTGGAAACAGTCAGTTTACCGAAACGATCATTTTACCGAAAGGATCATTTTGCTGAAAGGGTATTTTGCTAAAATGGTCATTTTGTCGAAAAGATCCATCTGCCGAAAGGGTTATGGTTAATGATTCTATCGGCAAAATGGCTCTTTCGGCTAAATGACCCATTTTGTAAACTTACCCATGCGGTAAAATAAAACTTTTGGCAAAATGACGCATTCGGCTAAATCACCCTTTCAGCAAAATAACTTTTTCGGCAAAATAATCCTTTCGACAAAATGATCCTTTCGGGACAATGTCCATTTAACAAAATGACTTTTTCAGCAAAATGACTATTTCCGCCGAATGACCCTTTTGGTCAAATGAATCTTTCGACTAAAGACTTTTTCGAACATAACACTCCTTCGGTCACATCACACTTTCGGCAAAATAACTATTTCAGCCAAATTCTTTTAATTAAAAAACCATTTTGGCACAATGACCCTTTTAGTAAAATAACTCTTTCAGCAAAATCATCCTTTCGGCAAAATGACCCTTTCGGTAACATGACCTTTTCCATCGAATGATCTTTTCGACCAAAAGATCCTTTCGGCCAAATCATCATTTCAGCAAAGTAATGCATTCGGTCGAGTTATCCTTTAGGCCAAATGATTCTTTCGGCAAAATGACCCTTCCAGTAAAATTATGTCTTCGGCAAAATGACTCTTTCAGTGAAAGGGGTCTTTCGGTAAAATGACAGTTTCGAAAAAATGCTACTTTCGTAAAAATGATACTTTCGGCAAAATCACCCTCTTGGAAAAATAACCCTTTCGGCAAAATGACCATTTTAGCAAATTGACAATTTTAGCAAAATGACCCGTTAAGCAAAATGATCCTTTCAGCAAAATGACCTTTTCGGTAAAATTACTTTTTCGGCTAAATAACCCTATCAGCCAAAAGACCCTTTCGGTCATTTGACCCTTTTTGACAGATCACGCTCTCAGCAAAATAACCCTTTCTGCCAAATCATCCTTTTGGCAAAATGACCCTTTCAGCAAAATTATCCTTTTGGCAAAATGACCCTTTCGATAAAATGATCATTCCACCGAATAATCTCATTGGCCAAATGACCCTTTCAACTAAAGGACGCTTTCGGCCGAATAATCCTTTCGACCAAAAGACTATTTCGGTCAAATCACCCTTTCAACAAAATTACCCTTTTGACAAAATTATCCTTTCTGCCAAATGGTCGTTTCGGCAAAATAGCCCTTCCAGCGAAATTATATTTTCGGCAAAATAAAGAAAAATGACAGTTTCGGCAAAATTACAATTTCAGCATAATAACGCTTTCGGCAAAATAAAGTTTTCGAAAAAATGACAATTTTAGCTAAATGACCGTTTCAGCAAAATGATCCTTTCAGCAAAATGACCCTTTCGGTAAAATGACTCTTTCCGCCGAATGACCCTTTCGGTCAAATGACTCTTTCGACTAAATGATCCTATCGGCCAAAAGACCCTTTCGGTTATTTGACCCTCTCCGCCAAATCACCCTTTCAACAAAATAAAACTTTCTGCCAAATCATCCTTTCGGTTAAATCAACCTTCCTACTAGTGCCGAGCTCCATCACGGTATTGATGGCAAACCTACTAGACAAAAGAGAATGGAATGGTGAGCAGTTAAAACAGTAAGCGATGCTTATTGAGTGACGGCTCTCATTCCAATGAATTGACAACAGAAAGACGGTTTTCTTCTGAATGTGTCACTCATTAGAATTATTATTGAGAGGAAGTAAAACTGACCGTCATATTATTAACAATATAAATACGGTTATCTTATTACAAACAACGAGCTGGAATTAACAAACAGGCGGTTTCACATAAATAACTTTGCATAAAAGAAAGAGAAAGGGAGATAAAACATTAACAAAGCACCGCATGCTGCCTGAATACAATACACTGATAATATTTCGTTTACCATACCAATACAAAATAAATGGTACTCAATCTGTCTATCATGTCAATGCGTTCTCTCTCGCACGGCTTCTGTGAAAGATAGTTAACTGAAACAATATACGAGGAAAATGGAAATGAAAAAAAGGTCATTTTTGTGGTGATACCGTCACAATTCAAAGAGCATCGTGAGATTGTACAGCACTGCTTTCTACCCTTTTTTGGCAAAATGATCCTTTCGGCAAAGTGACCCTTGCAGCGAGATGATATTTTCGGAAAAATGACTCTTTCAGTAAAATGACTTTTTCGGCACAATAACGCTTGCGAAATTAGCGAAATGACCCTTTCAGCAAAATGATCCTTCCGGCAAAATAACCCTTTCGGTAAAATGACCCTTCCACCGAATGATCTTCTTGGCCAAATTACGTTTTCGGCTAAATGACTCTTTCGGCCAAAAATCCTTTCGGCCAAAAAATTGTTTCGGTCAAATCACCCTTTCAGCTAAATGACCGTTTTGGCAAAATGGTACATTCGGCAAAATGGCCCTTTCAGCGAGATGATATTTTTGGAAAACTGACCATTTCAGTAAAATTACCGTTTCGGTAAAATGACACTTTCGGCAAAATAACGCGGTCATCAATATCATAATTGCGGCCAAATCATCCTTTCGGCAAAATGATATTTTCGGCAAAATAACCGTTACGCTAACAAAATTATTTTTTTGACGAAACTACTCTTTTGGAAAAATGACCCTTGCAGGCAAATGGCTCTTTCGGACAAATGACCCTTTTGGAAAAATTATCTGTTCGACCAAATGACTTGTTCGGCCAAACGACCCGTTCGGCCGGCCAAACGGCCCGTTCGACAATATAACCCCTTTAGCCAAATATCTTTTACGGCCAAATTACCCTTTCGGTCAAATTAACTGATAGTTCAACATGAAGACACCATTGCTCAACACCATTTTACATGATAATCATCGACGAAACCATTTGTCGCAAACCCACGCTCATTATGTTTCCTCGACGAGGCATTGCCGACAAGCTTCCATGTAAGTGGTGACAGCACTCCACCTTGAGAACATCCGCAGACACTCAGTTTCCTTATCTCTACTTGTCGTAACGATAAGTACAGATGTCGAATGCTAAGCATTGTGTGTATGCATTATACAATTATTTGCCACCACGCTATTGGAAGGTGTCCTGTTGCATCTTTGTCAGACGAGTAATCGCAGTTACAATTAAACTTAACATGAGAGCCTTTCGATTTCGAAAATAACTTATTTAATCTAATAGAGTCTCGTTGAGACTTGGGAGTCCAAGCTGGGACCCGATCAGAACATCATAACAGAAAACTATCAAATTTATATCTCATGTTGATATTTATTACTCTCTGTATTATCTTTATGATATACCGATCAGGAATGCAAGAAAACTTATATCAAGATTATATCTTCTGGTGCTATCATTGGATTAATAATATATTATTAATGTACGCATACAACGATGATGTTACAGTAAGTTATATATTCTTTCACAATTTTCTTTGAACGCTAACGGTTACACAAATGGCAGTCTATTTGCTTATACACTGAAGTCTCTTTTTATACGTTGCAATTCAACTTTTTAAAGCGAATTTTCGAAGTTTTTGATTTTTTTTATTTGGATTTTCAAAATTCCGCGTTTTGGGTATAGACAATTTTTAGATGCAGGTCGGAGAACTTGTCAGTGAGGTGTTTGATTGACTTACTTGGTTGCAGTTGGATTAAGAGATGACAATGCCTATTTTCTGCGACACTCATCTGACAAATAACTTCGAGTAGGAGACGTATGATTTAAATGTTAAAGCCATTATCATAAAAAGCTTTAGAATCGTGAAGTTATCAAAGAGCTTTTCTAAAGATTATAATTTTCTTATAAAACTTATTTCAAAGGATATGCAGGAAGTATCAAGCAGTTCAGACGAAATAAAGAAGCGCGAAATGAAATCAAATAGCATTTTAAAACTAGTTTTTATAGCTAAGTCAAATGAGTATATAATTAATTTTCCTCTAAGCTTTGCTATATATTGCGAAAACAAATTTTCAGGTCACAAAAAACTATCTGATATATTATACTGATCTCCAAAATTTTCTCCACATAAAAAGTGTTTGAGTTTACTTGAGTATTATATCTTTTCATTCCCGGTAAAATAAGTTTGATATTCAATGGTTCAACTGTCAAGTGATTTGATCTGTTCATCTATCTGTTATATTCGCAGTTGATAGATATAACTTCTGTGAACGATTTGCATTTCTAGCAATTTATTAGGTGCGAGATAATTGTACTGGTTTGTTTAGTCTTCCCCATATCAACAATGCCAATAACAAATCCCCAAAAGAGACTTATTTTGAAACCTCAAAACTCATTTGTTGCTTTAAATCTATGCGGAATCTTGAATAAGATTTATCATATTCTCCGTAAAATAATGTACGTAAAATATTCGCTTAATGTTACCATATCGCATCGACATTATTTCTAAAAACAATGTAAAACACGGCAACGTACAAGAGAAGCGGCAAAGCGCACTATTTAGAATCTAAAAATAGCCCCTCTTTCCTGATCTGAAAAGATATTATAAAGCTATTCAGTCTATCGTCATATAGGCAGCTGTATTAGTGAGTAAAACTGAATAAAAACAAAGTGTATGACACCAGGAAAACAAACAGCACTTAGGCTTTGGCAAAGTTCAATGTGTGCGTTCTGGAAACGTCTTCTGCATCTATAATCGTTTTGCCCTTGACGGATGCGTGGAATATTATGCTAACATTAAACATCAGTCGAAAACAACGTCGTTGGTTCATGCAGAAAACTTCCCCATCAAACTCAGAATACCCAGGTTCAAAGCGGCAATTTCGACAAACAATAATTTGCGTGTCATATATTTACAATAACAATCACCCAGCAGGTATGCAATCATTTGGCAATGTTATAAAAGCTTTTGCTGCATGAAGCTTTTTGCTCCAAAGCAAAAAGCGCCCTAATGTATGCTTTATTTTTCTCATATTCTATTTTTAGACGTGCACGCTAAAATCGTTGATATTACACAATAAGTAATACAAGCTATGTTGGGGTGTATTATGCTATCTCAAGTTGTTATGATCGTGTTATATTGCTATCAACCTTTGTTATAAATGTGATATTCGTAGAGAATTTTTTGTTAGAATTTTTGTTATTTTAACACCTAACGGTTTCTACTTTATAACAAAATTTGATAGGAAATTTTTCGTAACAAAATATCAGCATGAGTTATAATTGTGTTATTTCCTCCTGGTCGGGTCGTTACCCTATTATCCGGAAATTTTCACTTTCACTTACATACACCATGTCTGAACTTTCGTCACCAGGAGTAGAAATCACTCTACTCGGGGAAAAAAATGATTCGCTGGCCCTGCAAGCGGATAAGATTAAAAATTTGTATTTCTCGCATCTAGTGCGCGTCACATTGCGCACTATATGCGAGAAATGCAAAGGAACGATGAAGCTGAAAGCAGCGTAGATTCTTTGCTAGCGAATGTTTATCACACAAAAAAGTTTCATTCGTAGAATTTTTATTGCCGAAGCGTATTTGAGGTGCTCATACTAGAAATTAGAATAACGCTTATAAAATAAATTCTATTATCGGATATCCAATACCTTCAGCGACTACCTCGGGATGCAACTCCGTTATTGATTAGTCTCAGTTAACAGCAAGCTTCCGTGCTGATCGGTCGATTTGTACTCAGACGTGTCTAAAATCGAAGTTTGCTCGCGAACAATATCATACGTTTTTTGCTTTTATCATCGGTGTCCGAAGCACTGTGCGATTGTCGCAGCGGTGCTATTCCACGATGCGAGAAAATACATTCCGCGTGGATTACTCGCAATTTCCGAAGCATCCCTCCCACGATGTGATTCTGAAACTCGTCGGGAAGGAACTCGGTCTCACTCGAGAAAACGTGCTCCAAATCCAGCCAAGCAGAAGGCTGGGATGTACCTTTGTAAAGGTCAACAACCTATCCCTAGCAGAGAGGATCGTAGAAGAACACGACAGCAAACACGAGTTCGTTCTCGAAGGAAAAGTGTACAAGTTACGGATAACGATGGAGGATGGCGGTGTGGAGGTGCAAATTTTTGACCTTCCCGAAGACATCACCAACGAACAAGTCTCTACCTTCCTCGCCGAATATGGTGAAGTACTCAACGTTCGAGACCTCCTGTGGGATAATCGCTACGGTGCTTTTGAAGGCGTGAAGACCGGTGTTCGTGTCGCTCGGATGGTGGTGAAGAAGAACATCCCTTCTCTCGTCACTATTCAGGGAGAAGAAACTGCCGTTGCATACAAAGGACAGCGGCAAACATGTCTACACTGCCACGAATTCGCACACATCGGCATCCCTTGTGTGCAAAATAAAAAACTGCTCGTGCAGAAACTCTCAGCAGACCAATCGTATGCAAACGTGACGAAAATGTCCGTACAGCAGAAAAAACCGGTAAAGCCGAACAAGCCCATGCCGAAACCGGCCGATCTACCACAACCATCGGGGTCAAAGCCCTCGTCACAAGATTCGATGGCACTCGGTCAATATGCTCCAAAACCCCGAGAAACCATCGAGACACGATCTGCAATGGCACAACAGAAAAGCACCATGGCTCCCCCCGCGGCACCAGGTTTCACTCCTCAAAAACCTTCAGTGGGCATAAGCCCGACCGGGTACGTTGTCACACAGCGCAAAGTTGATGGTAACGAGACGGACTGCTCGCAAGCATCTCAAAATTCGGCATCTAGCCGACGCTCACGAAGACTACCGCCGGGCAAGAAAATGCGGCATGGCGAAGAAGACTTTACCTCCACCACCGAACAAGCACGCGTCCAGATTTCGGATGAGGAAATGTAAAAATGGTGGACTACGTCAGCTGTAATATAGGAACCATAAACATCAACACGATCACCAACACAACAAAACTTAACGCTCTCCGCACATTCGTTCGCTCGACGGATCTCGACATCGTGTTTCTTCAAGAGGTTGAAAACGAACAACTCACTATTCCCGGATACAACGTCGTCTGCAATGTTGACCATGCTAGGAGAGGAACAGCAATTGCTCTAAAAGAACACATTAAATTCTCGCACATAGAGAAGAGCCTGGATGGGAGACTGCTCGCCCTCCGTGTAAACAATATAACACTGTGCAATATATATGCCCCGTCGGGTACGGCCCAACGTGCCGAGCGTGAGCGATTTTTTAATACAACAATCGCCTACTACCTTCGTCACCGCACCGAACACACCATCTTAGCGGGGGATTTTAACTGCGTTCTGCGGTTATGTGATGCGACGGGAAACAACTCTAGCCCTGCTCTACAAGCCACCGTTCAACAATTGCACCTTCACGATGTCTGGCAGCATCTCCGATCACGCGAGATCGAATATACGTATATTACGCACAACGCTTCCTCCCGGCTCGATCGTATGTATGTGAGCGCAGGCCTCCGAAATCAGCTGAGATCGACAGCGGTCCACGTCTGCTGTTTTTCGGACCATAAAGCCGTCACTGTGAGAATTTGTCTTCCTCTCTCGGACAGACCGCATGGTCGTGGCTTCTGGTCACTCCGTCCCCATCTTCTAACCGCTGAGAACATCAACGAGTTTCAAATACAGTGGCAATACTGGACTCGTCAGCGCCGAAACTTCCCTTCGTGGATGGAGTGGTGGTTGTCGTGTGCCAAGCCAAAAATAAAATCTTTTTTCCGATGGAAATCAAAAATTGCTTTCGATGATTTCTATCGTGAACAACAGCGGCTTTACGGCTTACTACGCCAGGCATACGACAACTACCAAAACAACCGTTCGATGCTCACCACCATCAATCGACTGAAGGCTGAAATGCTCACACACCAGCGTAACTTCTCTGAGATGTTTATACGAATCAACGAAACACATGTGGCGGGAGAACCTCTCTCGACGTACCAGCTAGGGGAACGAGTGAGACGGAAAACAACTATCGAGCACCTACGGACCGAGAGAGACGAAGTCATCGATGATTCGGCTACCATCCAGGATCATATGGTTCAATATTTCACCGACCTGTACGCACGTGGCGAAGTGGAAGAAGAAGAAGAAGATGGTCCCTTCCAATGCAACAGAGTGATCCCTGAGCACGACCCCGCAAATGAAGCCACTATGAACGAAATTACGACGACTGAAATTCTGACCGCAATCCGCACCAGCGCATCCAGAAAATCACCTGGTCCCGACGGTTTGCCAAAAGAATTATATCTACGAACATTCGACGTCATTCACCGCGAACTGAACCTTATTTTAAATGAGGCAATCAGATCAAATTTACCCTCACAGTTCCTCGATGGTGTGATCGTGTTGGTCAAGAAACGTGGTGCAGGGGAAACCGCGCGTGCGTACAGGCCAATAAGTTTAATCAACTATGATTACAAAATCCTCTCTCGGATCCTTAAGCAGCGTCTCGAAAATGTACTGCAATCGCATGATGTACTAACCGACTCACAAAAGTGCTCCAATTCCGACAAAAACATCTTTCAGGCCACCCTTGCACTGAAAGATAAAATTGCTCAGCTAAAAGCAAACAAGCGAAGAGGCAAACTGGTGTCGTTCGATCTCGACCACGCGTTTGATAGGGTTAACCATCAGTTTCTCTTTCGTACCATGCGTGCGCTTGGATTTAATACTGCGCTGGTTGAGTTGCTTTCCCATATAGCAGCAGTTTCTTCGTCACGGTTGCTAATAAATGGACACCTTTCTGCACCCTTCCCCATTCAGCGATCGGTAAGGCAGGGAGATCCTATTGCGATGCACCTGTTCATAATTCAGCTGCACCCGTTATTGAAGAGTTTGGAACAGGTGTGTGGAGCAGACGTAATCGTTGCATATGCGGACGACATCAGTGCAATTGCTAGCAGCGCAGACCAGCTGAATGAAATGCGGGTTTTATTCAGGCGATTCGAACGCGTATCTGGTGCCCGTCTGAATGAAACAAAAACCACAGCTATTGATGTGGGTCTAACGACAAATCCTATAACGGTGCCATGGCTTCAGACGGACAACAGCATTAAAATCCTAGGAGTAATTTTTGCCAACTCGATCCGATTAATGGTCTCATTAAACTGGGACAGTCTTGTCACGAATTTCACATGGCAGGTATGGATGCACTCGCTGCGCACTCTGGCTTTACATCAAAAAGTGACGCTGTTGAACACATTTATTTCGTCTAAAATGTGGTACATGGCAGCAAATCTACATCCGACGGCAGCGCACGTGGCAAAGTTAACTGCTACTATGCGCTCCTATCTTTTCCGTGGCTCATGCGCAACGGTTCCGATGCAGCAACTGGCACGCAGTAAAGACGAAGGTGGTCTAACTTTGCAACTACCAGCGATGAAATGTAAAGCGCTGCTAATCAATCGCCACCTACAGGAGATCGAATCCATTCCCTACTACTCTTCCTTCCTCAGCCAAGAAAATCCCCCCCGACCAAGCTCTCTTCCCTGTTTGAAAGTTATCCTAGAAAATATTGCAACATTCCCTTTTCAAATCCGCACACACCCTTCCGCCGATCTCATCCACCGCTTCTATATTGAACGCACAGACCGAGCTAGAGTTGAAGCTGCCAATCCCGCAGCAAATTGGACACGGATATGGAGAAATATATCATCTCCAAAGCTGCTACCTAAACAGCGCAGTGCCCTGTATATGTGGGCAAATAAAAAGGTCCCGCACCGGCAACTTTTACACACCATGAGACGAACGGACGGAGAAAACTGTACACACTGTGGTGAACAAATCGAAACTTTACAGCACAAATTCTTTGAATGTCGTAGAGTGGGGAATGCGTACACTCTGTTTCAACAACAACTATTGGCAGTGACTGGAGGACGGCGGCTGCTGGTAAATGAAATTTTGATGCCTTCACTAGAGCGATTCGAGGTGACAACGAGAACAAAGGTTCTGAAACTATTATGTTGCTACATCTCGTTCATTCAAAATAGTCAAGATGATAGGGTAGATGTGGATATTTTAGCCTTTAATATCCAAGAGACACTAGTTGTAAATTAATATAAACTAATTTTAAACATTGATAAAATGACAAATAAACGTATTTTACAAAAAAAAAAAAAAAAAATTAGTCTCGATCATTTAATGTACAACTCCTGATAATCCAAAGTTGCTTATTGATTTATACCAGCACCAGCCAGGCACGTACGTAGATCGAAGTAGAAAAATAGAAAAGGAGTGTTAGTCCGATACTTCTTTTAACTAGAGGCCGTATATAGTAGTACGCACTACCCAAGGAGAAAGATTACGAGTAGGGATAGGTATTCGATTAAAAATTGTTCTGAAATTCTCGCGGTTCAAGATTTTGGGAGTTTTTGGGCGTTTAGCCACTAGGAGACTCAATACTTAATACTTTTCAGGAATATCATGTATCGAAAAATGGAATAATTTTGAGCGGCTTAAAATATAAATTGCCTGCAGGTAAAACCTTACTTTGCATGACAATTACACTAGTTTACAAAACAAAAATAAAAATCTGAACTTCAATATGTGACCTCCATTTTCAACGTAAAATCGTATACTGAAAACGAAAATGATGTCAAAAAAATACAGTAGTACAGTTTTCGAGTTCTCAAAATTCTTCATTTTATTAGTTTTACAGAGTTCTAACAGAGAATCCATATATTAAAGAAAAAATTGGTTTAATAATTTGACTCCGAGAAACTCAAAACTTTCCATTCCACAAAAAATTGAATAATTTTCACATTAATCATCCAATTTTAACTAATAAGGGCTTATTTTCATTCGTTTTTAGTAGGCTTTAAGTTGAATTTTACAAAACATACTTTTAATTTTACAGGTAAAATTAATTTTTTAGTCTAACTGGAAAACTGAGCTACAACCTCCTAGTGAACACGAGCCTCCGCCATGATTTTCGAATGTCCAGCAAACGACAAATGATTATCCAAGAATTTTTTGTATTGCGGAGAGATGATATCAAAATCGAATTGTTTGATGAAAATTCAACCTATTCGAAAGGAGCCAAGAGTAAAAATGGATCAAAAAAGAAACCGATTGTTTCTTGTCGAAACTTCAATCCTGTTGTGTTCACTACGCCAAGATGGTTTGCTTCATTTTCTGTGCAAGTTTGGGGTCCCAGGAAACCCCTGTTGAAGAAATTTTTGATAAATTGGAACGGGGCTTCACAGTTTAAAATTAAAGTTTGTATTAAGAACTAGGGGTGTTCTAGAGGGAAGATGTCAATAAAAATGGTCATCTCAAATTTTCGCATAAAGTCTTACATTAAATGTTTATTACTTCGAAAAAGTCATCTATGCAAGTTTTTAGCTCAATCGGACATCATTAATAGGCTGCGGCGTTTTAATATTGATTTCATAATATAAGAAAAAATCTAAAGGGGGAGTCTTGAAAATCGATTTTTTTTTGTCGAAATATGTCTAAAAATAGCATAAAACATAAGCATCTAGTGTCAAAGCAAACGAAACCCGCTAAAAACAAATTCATTTTTTTCTAGTTCTAGTAAGTCGTTACTTTATGAAATGGCAAACAATACTGAACAACAATAGCATGACAGTTTGCTGTTGGCACCCGCTAACCACTAGAAAATTCCATGTCAAAACAACCTTATGTTGAATCGCCCTGTATTTTTCTGACAAAACATCAAATTGAGTACTCATTTTAATCTCAACACGAAATTTCAACACCTCAGAGAGTTTACAAGTTGATCACACTGATAACAGAAATAGATTTCTGTTTGGTGTCAGAGGGCAAAATTTCTACTTTCAATCTTTTAAAAGTTAAAACGACCAAAACGATATCAACCTGAGTAATCCCGGTACAACACATCATCAAGTAAACAATTTCTTTTTCAATATTCGAAAAAAAAAAAATTTTTTTGAGCACGAACATTTTTTTTTATTGTCGAATTTTTCAAAGGAGCTGAACTGAACAAAACCAACACTTGATAGGGGTTTAGTGGTTCTACTAAACCGTTGTGAAAAAATATGCTAACTTTAGTTTAAAACTGCGAAATCACGCTCCAATTTTTTTAAAACAATTTCGCAGTGAATCCAAAAATTTTGTTTTGTTTAGACTTTAGGTTAGGTATCGGGGGGGGGGGGGGGGGGCGGCAGGCCCGTAGCCAGGATTTTGTTTCGGGAGGGGCTTAAAAAAATTTGCATAAAGCTTTTAATTCTGACAATTTGATATAGTCACTAGAAACTAAATTAAATTTTGAAAAGTTCATAATGAAATCAATTCCAAATCAAAGACAATCCTAAAAATATGTTCATTGTCACAAGAAAGGTTATAGTACTTACTCTCGTTACAACAAAGTATATTCTAGAGTTCACAGTATTTATGCGCTAACCGAATATGACAATGCTTGACGGTGCTGGAAAACACTAGGTGTTCCAAGCTACACCTTTAAAAGGCGTAGAAGATGCTAAACCGAAATGAGTAGAAAAATATCCATAAAATGTTCGAACGAAAAGAATGTCGTACAAAATCTTCTGATTTAGCAAGCGATTTGTAGATGCGCAGAGACGGTTCAACTTCTATTTTCTTTGTCTGGTGTTCTGCGAGTATTACCAGTTCCAAGGCATCATGCTAACACAATTTTTTGATATATTCTATTTAAATGAAACTATTTTCAAGACTAGCCTTGGTCGGGTAGATTAGAACCCCAGTTAGGAAGGATTTTTGGTAATCAATAGGATCAAAATATAAATTTAAATGATTAAATCAACTGAAGGAAACTGCCCACAATTTAATTGATTAAAGAAAATTGTCTACAAATCGAATGAAAACACTGATTACTAATATCTTCTAATTTTCCTTCAAATCGCCAGTCGCCGTGCATGTGTCGTTCACCGTGCAGTTTCAAAATCACGAAATTTAAAGAACTAGCTCCCTAAATCCATCGGAGAGATCCAGATCCCAAATCCTTTCGTTTCATCGTTTTATTGAAACATTCCAACTAAAGTTGAATCAAAATTTTAAATACACCGTAAGTTGATCATATAACGTTCACTGGTGCCAAACAAATGTCCTCAACTACTTATTCTCGTTTTGTTGGTAATAGTTTTATATTATTTCTAAATGGTGACGTATTTAGATAGGTATTTTTACGGTGACTATACACTATGCGGAGTAAAATGAGTTTGCCAAATGAAGCAAAAGTGCCTGTGCTACGGGATAACACGAACAGTTAAGGAAGTGGAACAATTAGTTAAAGTGAAAATGGAGCTTAATCTCGCTGAAGTTACCTACATTCAGCTACATCACGTAAAAACTGTGTTTTGATCACGTTTAGAAGCTTAGCACAGGCCGAAAACTTTATTGCAAAGAACAACATGCAACACGAGGTCGAATTTAATAACACCAGAATCAAGATCCCCGTGCATATGGAAAACGACATGGTGGACGTGCGTATCCATGATTTGGCCCCGCGCACGAAGGAGGATTTCATCAAACAAATCATGTCGCAATATGGAGAAGTAGAATCTATTACGAATGACACCTGGAGAAATTTTTTCTCCGGCATTCCCAATGGCGTTCGTATTGTGAGAATGCGAGTGACTAAACCAATACCTTCTTACATGACTATCGAATGCAAATCACCGAAGGATGGCGTGACATATAAGCAAACAACGCTAATTACATATCCCGGGCAGACCCCAACATGCCAATTCTGTAACTATACAGCCTACTACGGAAAAACATGCGCCGAAGCAACTAGTCAAAACTCATCTACTACAGCCAACTCTAACAAGCAGCCACCGATACCTTCAGATAAACCTAAAACAACGATCCAATTACCCAATAATGCAGGTACAACGACCACGACAACCGCTCCCAAACCAACAACTAGCATCGCCAATAAAGAAGCAAATACCGATGAAGATGGATATACAACAGCGACCCATAAGAACAAGAAACAAATAAGAACCTATGATCGTGAACAGGAAGAAAGCAGTACCGATGACGACATGGACGGGAACGATAACGCGAGAGAAGGCAGACTGAATGACCACCAAGCGGCCTCACCGCCAAGGAAAAAGATCTCAACACGCAGCAGCAAACTGCGTCAACAAGATCTGGCAGACCGACATTCTTAGAATTTTTTTATTTTTACTTATTGTAAAAAAAATTAAAAGACCCACGGATCAGTTGTGCTAACGCATTGAGCCGTTTCAAATAAAATTTTAGATTGAAAAAAAAGAAATATTATAAATATGAACAAGCTCAATAATTTCAACATCTCTTTATTCCGACATATGGACGGGTATACATCGCACTTACTTCACCTCTGTCGAAGAGTAACGTAGGTGTAAGGCCAACTTTCTTTGATGATTTCTGTTGTTCTGTAGTTGAGTGCCCAGAAAATATAGAACAGCTGCTCTTGGGTCGATTTCAATTTATTTATTATTTTTTCTCTCTTTTTCTTCGTGATCTCTGCTCATCTCTCTCATTTTATTCCAAAACGAACACAAATAAAACGAAAACATGAAATCGAAACATTAATCCCAATTTATTGACTGTAGACTCAACTAGTTACAACATTTTAGTCGCTCTCCGTGATAGGCTACTGATGTTTGTTCACTGTATCGTCGTTTTTAGACTTACATGGACATTAATTGGAAACCATCGAAAGAGACAGAAATGCTGCTGCTTACAACATTAAGTTTATTATGATTGATTGACTAATATGTGGTTTAGCATCTATTGACATCCGTTGAAAAGTAAGGATAAAATCACAACAGATAGTCCTACCGCTACTATGTACGTTTCTGTATGTGAACAACATTAGTAATATACGACGGTATACAATTCTTGGGTTGATGAACACCTCAGAAAAACCGCTGTTTTACCACTTTTTGGCTTGTTTATTTTTTGGCATTTTTCTTGCTTATTGTTCGATTGTTTAAAATATCACTACTTTGCGGACTAATAATGTTTAAATACGGACCGCATTCTCCGCATAAAATGAAATTGAGTGTCAACAGAAATACTATTGCATTAAAATGACGCGAAAACAAAAACTGTCTTCTCGACTATATTGTCATCAACTAACGGAAATGTTTTTGTCTAGCACGCTTGAGTGAGATGCCTGATGTTTCTACTAAGCGTACAGTGCACTAACCTATTACAGAAATTCAATCTGCTTATGCTTTAACTAACTTTATTCTGGCTAATATATAACATAATATCTGAGTTTTGTTAGACACAACCACTAGCGATAAAGTTCTCATTTTGGGACAGTTTTTGAGCTCACTTTTCTATAAAACTTCTGCAATTTTATTATATATTTCGTTTATTTTATTCGGTTCAATGCATTAGCTAAATGAAGCCTTGTGTCTTCAATATATTTCCATGATGTGAACAATGAAAGTGATAAAACGTAAATGGTTGTCCTGCAGATCTCGTGCGAACAACTAGCGATTGCATGTGGAGAACTATTTACTAGGCTGAGAAATATTTTTCCTAACCAACAGTGTCGCGGTGGTTGTTCATTTCTATCTCGTACACTTCCTTATCATCATAGTGGTTACTGCCATGTCCATGTTCGCGAATTTCTGACGGGTCACGAGTGTCGACTTCCTCAATGATGGTGCCGACCGTTGATTTTGAGATACTAGACGCAGTTTTTGCCGTCAATATTATCCGAACAGCAGCCAAAATTTGGCAAATGTTTGTTTTTCAGGAAATGGTTTTGGAGACTATGTATATGCAAAGATATAATGTGTAAAATAATACTATCGCATTCAGTTTTTACGTGCAGGGTCAGGTTGCAGGAAATATGTCTGTTCACCTAGATTTTCACCACAAAAACACCATTTAATATACTTCCTAGATGTGTCCTTTATAATGAATACCATTTTTTCCAAATGTGACAGGAATCTTTTAATAGCCACGGTGCAAGTAAGTGGTATCAGATCTTGTAGCCGAGCATTGATTTTCTCATCGTCCATATATATGAGGATCAACCACATGTTACAAGTTGTTATGCAAAATGACTGGTTTCGCCTGGGCTAATTTGTTAAATGGCATCAGCACTGAACGCCTGACATGGTTAAACTCGTTAAAGGCGATGTTCGTAAGCATAACCTCCATAATCACCTTCAGCAAATATTTCACATCATTAATGTTGCTCCAGCCAAATACGGAGGCTATTGACTTCAGGTCTTTTCGCATAAGATCGATCTTATGCGAAAAGACCTGAAGTCAATAGCCTCCGTATTTGGCTGGAGCACTACTTCTTGCTTCTGCGACTCAATCATTCGACAGATCCCCACAGCAAGAATTAAAGTAACAGTTTCGTTTGTCTTCCGACGAGTCACACAATATGAAGGGAACTGTTTTATCACACTCAACATACTGAGTAGATATCCTGACCGCTGTCTTCGGTGGTTCGAAATAGCAATCTTCCTCACAATTCTCGCATTAACTTGTTGAAACCAAACAAGATACAATTTTTTTAAGAGTCACCGAAAAACATGTTGTTTCTTAAATTTATTTTTGAAAATTTTCGGGGGGGGGGGCTTTAGCCCCCTAGCCCCCCCTCTGGCTACGTGCCTGGGGGGCGGTCTCTTCGGGCGCTATAGCTGGCTACGTCCTTGTTTGTATGTAATCCAGCCAGAATCTTCGTGACATTGCTCTGTACATAAAGTTCATCTCATTCAAATTCTATCAAAATCGAAAGTAACGTGCAATTGTGGCAAAGCCAACATATTTCATGTTGAGTCTCCCAAGGGTCACTAGTTGAATCAATCAATTTTACCAAAAAAAAGTCCGACGCGTGTCTATTCGTAGTGTAGAAACTTGAGACGAAACCTGTCAGTTATACCCATTGCTAAAATTCAAATTCTCACCAACAGATCATTGGCATCCTTCCCTGATTAGACGCTGTCTATTTTTGTCATTTTGCTCTGACTGCTTTTGTCCAATCGCGTAAATTTCCCCCGTAGGATACAAACGACCCATTATCTGGCTAAATTATTAATCTCACTCACCGCGCTTAGTCGCTGTCGCTTGATTTTTAGCTCTTCACTGACACCGAACTTGAAGAGAAGAAAAGTACCATTTTTTCGGAGGCTCCGAGCGATAGGGCATGAAGAAAAAAAAGCAAATCAGCGGGATGTTTTCTGGCATTTCTTCACCGAAGACGGGTGGCGGTGTGGATAGCAAATCAACGCGCCCAGCGGAGCAGCACAGCAAACATCCACACGCGGCTACGACCCGTGAGAGATTCGGATATATGTTGTTAACTTGCGTCGTTCGAAGAAGATATGCTGGAGTAGCTTCGCCGAGGAAGGGGGTGAGACGTATGTTGGTGTTTGAAGCTCGCTTCCTTGTGATTGTTTGACGGACGGTTGGCGGGTGGTGACGGTTCGTGGATACATATGTGGCAAAATAATAAAAATCGTTTCCAGTTGGTTTCGACTGTTCGGATTGCGTTTCATTCCCGCTGCTATTCATCCCACATATCAAAGTGCCTTGCTGCTGGGCTGGTAGGGGGATGTCCAACAGCGTCAAGTGAAATGGAAGATAGGCAACCGGGACCAGCTCATTGCGGGGCACGAATTGGTCGGTTATTGCTTTGACCCGAATATCACTAGATGGAGTTGATTAGCAGAACTGAATTGGTAGGCTACTGAAGGATGTTGTTTCACGAATTTCTTATCTTTTCTGTTTCAGCATTGAACAATTACTTCTTCTTCCGATTGATTGATTTAACAATATAGCTAAGACTATCAAGTATTATAACAGACAGAAACTCCCGGAATCGAACATTCCTATTTGGAATTTGCAGCCCATTTGTCTAGCAAAATATTTATTTCGAAGAAAGCTCATTAATGATATGGCTGCAGCATTAAAAATTTCACGTTCTACATCCGACAGTTTCGCTTCGCACACTCCGTACCGCTGCAGCGCGCAGCAGACCCTTAAGTCGACCTGTTAAGCCAGCCGAATCACGCGCTCCAATCTCTAACGCCACTTTACATCAATTACTACAAGTGTTTCTCGCGCCCGCTACACGGTCGTGTCGATGCAGTTAAGGGCCGCCGCAAGGTGGAATTTCATACGTTCTCCACGGATTTCTGCATCTTAGCATCCGCCGAGGCTCGCATTACGTTCCGATTTCTCAACCTCAAACGAGATTCCACTGCAGGCAGGCATCCGCAGTTCGCATCCCAAAACGAGGCGCGAACTGTTGCCTTTCGCCTCTCTTTCTGCGATGTGGCCACAGTGTAGGTAAATTGTTGTTGCTGGTGTTGCTGCTTGAAAGTTGCGAAGGACCAGCCAATCTTTAATTGCCCGGCGGGCGCATCTTTTGCTTCGATCTTCTGGACAGTCCCGGCCGCAACCGCTGTTGTAAGCACTTTGTCTGCGTTGGGCAGCACCTCTCGCACGCCGAGCCGGTGGCCACTTGAGGCCAATTTCTGCCGCCACGCTAAAAAGGTGCCTTCGCGCCATCGTCGGTCGCTGCTCGGGACGACCAGCTCGAACGGGGTAATAATAACCGGTAATGAGGTGATAGAATAAAAAAAGGAAGTGTATGTTACTTCAACGAGAAGGTACTTGAGAGCGAAACCGCACCGCAAGCACCGGGGGAGTCGGGGTATCGGATGTAGGTGCGGCAGCAAAAAGGGAGACCAGTTATTCTCCCGTGAAAACGAGCTGATGATAAAGGCTGGCACGAAGGCATCATAAATTCTAATTACATTTTTGCGCCACGACCAGCGCTCGGTGAGCCCGGAGAGTGGAAAGTTATTGCAATATTAATGCGTCATGACTTTGTGATATTTTGTTTTGGAAGGGTTTCTCTTTTCCATGTTTCGCTTCGTTGACTGAGCGCGGTTCTCCTGATCGGTCCAAGTGGGAGGCTGGAACTGTGAAATCGATAAATTTGTTGCGATATTTTAGGTGAGTCCCAGCAGGTACAGTGTGAACTTTTCGTTTATGTTAAAGCATCATTGGAGACAGCAATTTTGTATAAAAAAATCTACATTATATATTTTGCTGGTTGAAGAGAAGAACACTCAGAAAGAGCTCGTTGAATCTTTTGACTGGATATCAGGTCGGTATCTCGGCTATTTTTTGTGTACGTCTAACCTTTCGACAGCTTTGAAGTTTGAAAATGTCGACAAAAAACTTCTGTTCTACTGAACTAAACTATTAAACCGTATAGATTAGTACGCTACGTGTCAGCGATACCCGACAAAATTGAGTCCAAACAAAAACTTCCTCCGGAGGAGGAGTACGGATTCTCAACACAGAAATTAACATTCAGACTAAACGCATACCGGACGCGAAATCCTGCGGAAAGAGTGCTGTGACGAGTGCAAGGAAATAAATTCGCATGCAACGAATTCTTGAAGGTAGAATCACCTGACAATTTCAGGAAGTACGAGAAGTAAGAAAAGACAATGAAGAGCTTGATGAAAATCCAAGAAACGCAGTTACTGGTGCCGGTACGGATTAATGAGAGAAACATCGATGAATACTCTTTGGGGCGCTGTCCAAAATATGCGAAACCGAAACAGCACTAAAGAATGTGCGACCATCAGATAGTCAATTTTGCTAAGAAATTCTGGCCTGATTCTGTTCACAAAACAACCTATCGCGTCGCCCCCCACGGTATTGCGAACGAATCATCGTGTTTGAAGGTGGGGTTCTCACTTACTCGTGGTTTTATTCCACATATATTAAATTAAATTAATACTTAGGATTACGGCAGAGCTCGGTGTATTGCTAAAATTGATTGATAGGTCACATTCCAAGTAACAATTGTGGTTTTTAGGCACTCTTAACCGTTATGTGTCCGACGGGGTACCGGGGTACCTTTTTAAGTTACAATTAATGAAATTCCCATGCTTTATCCATAGCTGAAAATTTAAACTTTGTGACATCTAAGAACTCCAATAAGTCAAGTTTTTGAGTTAATAGTATTGTTGATATAGTAAGGGGGGAGTGAGGAGGGCTCCTGAATTTTTTTACTACGTAAGGTAATTTCCAACCGATTTTGATACTTTTGAGTGTTTTGGATTCAAGAACTCATCCACTTTTGGACTTGGTAAAAATAAATCGGGTTACTTCATTCGCTTCCCGGATTTCCGGAAGCAGGTTCCAGTGCTGAGATACTATTTGTGAGCTTCAATGGAATACTAGCAATATGGGTATCAACATTCTTGGAATTACATCAGTAGGCTGTATATCGTGGTTTTGGAACCATTTAGTGATTTGACCCCGGAACGAACATTCCGGAGAAGGATCCCGTGCGGTGTGAGTGGTCATTCCATTCCAGTTCCACCTTTCAAATTGTCGTAGGGTCCCGTAACAATAAATAACAGACTTCCGAGACCATTTGAAGAGTTTTGATACTCATATTGCTAGGACATTATTAAAATTTACAAATCATACCCTAGTACTGGAACATTATTCTGGAAAGTCCGGATTACCAAGAACCAGACTCATTGGTACAGGTAAATTTTACGGAATCACAAAGTTGACAAGTTCCTGAATCCAATACATCTAAAAGTGTCCAATTCGGTTAAAGGAAGCCATAGTTATAAGCATTTCAATTTGTGGGTACCCGCGTACCCTCGTTGGCCTGTTAAAGGTGTTTCTTGTTGGATACATAACGGTTAAAGAGCCTCTTAAAACTTTCCATTAAACTTTAAATGCTACTTGAGATGTGGTATGTCTCGGTTCATGTCCAGTCACTACACGGTAGATGCGCATCTCTGACGAATTAGGCTCGTGAATCAACGGCTATCACGATATCGAACATATTGTCCCCGACCAGAAGGAAATAACACAATTATAACTCATGCTGATATTTTGTTACGAAAAATTTCCTATCAAATTTTGTTATAAAGTAGAAACCGTTAGGTGTTAAAATAACAAAAATTCTAACAAAAAATTCTCTACGAATATCACATTTATAACAAAGGTTGATAGCAATATAACACGATCATAACAACTTGAGATAGCATAATACACCCCAACATAGCTTGTATTACTTATTGTGTAATATCAACGATTTTAGCGTGCACGTCTAAAAATAGAATATGAGAAAAATAAAGCATACATTAGGGCGCTTTTTGCTTTGGAGCAAAAAGCTTCATGCAGCAAAAGCTTTTATAACATTGCCAAATGATTGCATACCTGCTGGGTGATTGTTATTGTAAATATATGACACGCAAATTATTGTTTGTCGAAATTGCCGCTTTGAACCTGGGTATTCTGAGTTTGATGGGGAAGTTTTCTGCATGAACCAACGACGTTGTTTTCGACTGATGTTTAATGTTAGCATAATATTCCACGCATCCGTCAATGGCAAAACGATTATAGATGCAGAAGACGTTTCCAGAACGCACACATTGAACCTTGCCCAAGCCTAAGTGCTGTTTGTTTTCCTGATGTCATACGCTTCGTTTTTATTCCGTTTCAGTCACGTATTATTATTAGCTGCCTGTATGACGATAGACTGAATAGCTTTATAATATCTTTTCAGATTAGGAAAGAGGGGCTATTTTTAGATTCTAAATAGTGCGCTTTGGCGCTTCTCTTGTACGTTAACGTGTTTTACGTGGTTTTTAGAAATAATGTCGATGCGACATGGTAACATTGAGCGGATATTTAACGTTAAATTGTTTCACGAAGAATACAACAAATCTTATTTAGGATTCCGAATAGATTCAAAGCAACGAATGAGTTTTGAGGTTTCAAAATAAATCTCTTTTAGGGATTTGTTATTGGCATTTTTGATATGGGGAAGACTAAATAAACCAGTACAATTTGATTTCAATTCGCGTTTCTTTCATTTGGACTGCTTGATACTTCCTGAATTTTCTTCGAAATAAATTTTATAGGAAAATTATAATCTTTATAAAAATGCTCTTTGATAACTTCACGATTTCAAAGCTTTTTTATAATAATGGCTTTAACTTTAAATCATGCGCCTCCTACTCGAAGTTATGTGTCAGAAGAGTGTCTCAGAAAATAGGAAATGTCATCTCTTAATCCAACTGAAACCAAGTAAGTCAATCAAACACCTCACTGACAAGTTCTCCGACCACTTGCATCTAAAACTTGTCTATACTCAAAATGCGGAATTTTGAAAATCCAAATAAAAAAATCAAAAGCTCCGAAAATTCGCTTTAAAAAGACTGTACTTACTGTAACATCATCGTTGTATGCGTACATTAATATCATATTATTAATCCAATGATAGCACCAGAGGATATAATCTTGATATAAGTTTTCTTGCATTCCTGATCGGTATATCATAAAGATAACACAGAGAGTAATAAATATCAACATGAGATATAAATTTGATAGTTTTCTGTTATGATGTTCTGATCGGGAAGAGATAGAAATTCAGTGTCTTCCACAAAGTTGTAGAACAGGCATATTTCGATAATTCTTCCGAACATATCGATATTCTATCTCTCTTCTAAGAAAAATTAGTGTTGGCGAAGTTGGTGCATAGGTAAATGTTTGTGAAAGTCTGTTGGAAGGAAAACGTTTGTCTCAAAACAAGAAGCCGCGACTATTTTCAGTTTTAGCAGCTTTAGGTAAAAAATTGATAAACCTGTGCTAGTCTGTGCATTAGAACAGAAATATGTGGAAATCTGTACGATTTTTAACAATCTGAAAAGCACATTGATTATCTGTGAAACACAGCTTAATCTGTGCACCTCGCATCCCTGACTCAAACAGACACATGGTACCTGTTTTTATAATCGCACGGTATTTGTTTGAGTCAATAGGTGCTTCCTCTTAACGGCTCTGCCCGGAATAGACTGACTCATGTATGAGAGTTTTCGCGTTTTCCGATATCTATCTATTCTATTACGAAATAGAACACTGCTAGAAAGACCATTTCTATCTCTCCAGTTCATTCAAAAAATTGAAAATCGGTTGGAAAGTGTATTGCATTAGATGAGATCTACAACCTATACTAGGACACGAAAACTACAAAATAACTTTAGCACCGTGTAAAATGGATACAATGTACACCTTAGAAGTATATGAAAGTACTCCATACAGGCACATTATTATAATGGACATTATTAAACGAATTGGGAATTGGTTTTCAATTCTTCCGCGAATTATCAAATTTCAAACCCCATACAAGATTTAACAGTCACCATTATACGCTGACAAGACCGTGCGTATACAATGCCCTGTAGATAAGCACCACAGGTGGTCAAAAGACATTGAACAAACAAACCAATTGGTTTACTCAGTCTAAAGAAATGTCAGCTCGATTGGCATCAACCGGCGGATATAATGCCATGAAATCAATGAACATTTAAAATTACATATGACAAAATAGGGCAATTTCGAAAACAATATAATAATATAATAATAAAGAGCTCATTTTAAAAAAAAAATTGGTGATAAAGGACACCGATAAAAATAGGTGATCACAGCCCGATAGCATATGGGCATGTTTGGAAGACTTAGTGAAAAATATCTGTACTGCAACTTTGCTGAAGACAGCGAATGTCCCTCTATCTCTTCTTTGAAATTACATGGCGTTAAAAAAATAAAAGTAGCGTATTAGAAATTAGGTTTACTTCTAACTAGATTTAAAAATATACCTGGACTTTAAAAGGTGTGATCTATATACTTTTTTGAGCACATGTAGAGTAGTGATGATTAGGGTTCGTCGCGGTGCGGATGTGGGCGGTAAATGGATAGTCCGCACCGCAACCGCAAAAAAATAATAAAACCGCACCGCTTACCGCAACCGCATTGTATTTACCGCACCGCACCGCGCGGTAATGCGGTAAATGCGGTAAAAATCATGTATTTTAAAAATTGTGCCGAAAAATTATTCATTTGTTTTGTATAGCCATATATAGTAAAATGTTATTCTTATTTAGACGAAAATTATCTTTGACGGACTCCTCAGAATGTAACATTTATGAAAATATTCAATTTTGCAAGTTTTATTATGAGGGGTAAGGGTTTTGGCGTGAAAAAAAAAACTTTTTCTCGATTTTTTTAAAACTTTGCGTGAAACGAACTGATCAAAACTTTTGTACATTATAGTGTATCATTTCAATAACATGCTGTAATTTTTCTATGCAAAAATATCGACAAACGACTCGGTGACGAAGCTTTTTGTAGAACGTCTCTGGAAAAACAGGTGTTACCTGCCATTCAAAAACTTCTTAACCGATTTCTTTCAAACTTTGTATACAGAGTTTATGTAAAAATACCTAACCCCTACGTTAAAGTTTCGATATAAATTTTCCATTAAGGCAAAAACTGTCCAAACTACGCAAAATTTGGCATCTGGGCTATCTTTTACACTTGTCACAATATGAAGGAAGACCTTGAGGAAGACAAAAAAATCGCAATGCCCTACACTAACTTCGAAAGCTTTACTTTCAAAAAGTTACAAAATACTCCTAACTGAAAAATATTATTTGTTAATTTTGGTAGAAAATATTCCCAGTTAGACGAACAATGGACGCGCGAGAAAAAAAAATTCTTCCAAATTCCAATTGGTATGATGATGATAATTACATTCTTTGGATTGTTCTTAAGCCGTAGTACCATTAGTTCATCTCGAAGTTCTCCAAATTAATCAAAATTCACAATTGAGAAAATGTCATCAAAAACGATTCATAATTCCACGATTGCCAAGAGGAATCAGGAGAAATGATGCATTTTGTAATAGGATTTAACAACAAAATTCAATTGTTTTTCAATGATTGGATTTTGCGTTTTATGTATTTGAAAATGTTCGTTTGTAGTTTTTTTTCTTTGAAGTATAAAATAAATAGTTTTCAAAATATGTAGTAAAATAATGGTGCCAAATTACATTGGACACAGCTTACAGATTTTATTTCTTAGTAACAGTATGTTTTATCATATTTGAATGACTAAAATGTAAAAAATCAAGTAGCGATAGTTCGAATACAGATTATATTCAGATTTCTTTTTAAGTCATTGTCAAGTCTATGGAAATTAGAGCAATTAGAGGTTTATCATGTTTCTCTATTGTAGAGTAATAAAAAACTCGAACGTTCTGACAGAGAGATGTTTCTAATAATGACATTGCTAAACATTCGTTCAGAAAGTAAATCTAGTTGCGTCCTTCTCAAATGCCAAAAGTTATAGAGTTATAGTTTTAATTCACCTTTTAATGTAGACTGCAGACTTCATCAATTATTTTTTGAAGTGCCATTTC
Organism: Topomyia yanbarensis; assembly: GCF_030247195.1. NCBI lineage: Eukaryota > Metazoa > Arthropoda > Insecta > Diptera > Culicidae > Topomyia > Topomyia yanbarensis. The sequence continues at coordinate 19,826,238 of NC_080672.1, forward strand.
CCGCACCGCATCCGCGGGAAAAAGTGTGTCACCGCACCGCAGTTCTTGCGGTGCGGGTGCGGTAAATACCGCGCGGTTGCGGTAATTACCGCAACCGCGACGAACCCTAGTGATGATACGAAGTTGAATCGCATATTTTGACATACGAAAGTTATAACGCACGATATTAAGCCTGTTCTAATGACCCTGCCACTTCTAGTTTTCCGATCTGTTTACTTCACATCCTTGCTCTCACTTGAGTACTATGGCTCTAAGTTTCATAACTTTCCCTACCCAGTAATCTCTAGCTAATTGAATGTCGTTAAAACGTAAAAAAGAAAATGTGACTAACATAGTCGAAATAAAAAAGGAAAAAAGAAAGTTATAAGTTTTGCGCCCGACATGCACAAAATGATTTGATTTTAATTCTCTCTTGTGAGAATATAGCCGACATTTCCTACCAACATCTTAGCTCGAGGAAATTCTAAAATTGAAAAAAGAGTTCATTGACATCATTTTTGTATACGGATATTCATAATAATCAATCGATGGAAGTGTCAATTGAGTTGACACTTGACAATGAAGATATGAATTATTCAGTGAATTCACGTCGCCGTTATTTTTATGCTAAAACGTGGGAAGTTCAATGGACCCTTAATAGCACAATATTTTTCTAGACCGCTCCAATCACCAAGATTCGAGTAAACATCACCCGGAAAACGAAAATAAACTAATCTTCCATTCACAGACGGTAGACAATGATCTTTAATTTTTCAAAGCTCATTGATCGGCTGCTTTCATCACTGCCCAGTCACATTCTTCCGTCTCGGAATTCTTTAACCGTCTACCTCGGTAGATGGATTTTCGCTCAATACGAACCGGGCATGATTAGGATCCGATAAACCACTCGGTCGCGGACGGTTCAGTCGGACACTCGGCCGATTACGGGCAAGCATTAATCTTGTACCGTGAGCACCGCCAACTGAAGACATGTGATCAATCTGACGTCCGGTCTGCGGGACTGTGGCGAGCTGCCTAATGACCCTCGGACCAGGAGACAAAAGCTCACCTCAACCCACGTGAGCTTGGGCACTTTTTTCTTCTTCTTTTGCTATTGCTATTGTTGCTTGCTCAGTTGCCGCTGCTTGATGGACCGAATAATCTCGGCCGCTCTATCACCTTTGGGGCCGTTCATAAACCACGTAGACTCATAAGGAGGACGGGGGGGTCTGGCAAAAGTCTACGTTTGTCTACGAGGGGGGAGGAGGGGTCTTTGAAAAAGTCTACGTAGACTTTTATTTTTTGTTATTCTCGTATTACTAATTATAAATGGGATTTAAAGAGAGTTGTATTCAAAATATCGGTGTATTCAGTATTTATGCAGACACTTCAAAGCTAGTACACTATTGAGGTAATTACTCGTTAAGCGACCACTCAACCCAGAACCCACGATTTTTTTTTGGACAACCTCACACAGTGTTGTTTCTTGCGTATATTTCGATATAGTTTCGATCTAGGAATAATACAGAAAGACGATCGCCCAAAATTCCTCTCGTCGGAAGATTTTGACTGTGAAATCATCTGAGACATCACTAGTTAGCAGACATGCATGGACCATTAAATGCATGAATCTTAAAAACGTAAAAAATGGTCAAAGTTAAGCATTGTAACAACAAAACACCCGATTTTTAACAATAAGTGGATTAATTTTATTTTTTATTTATTGATTTCGGTGGTTAAAGCAGTAGTGTAGTTAAACTTCTACAACAAAGTGTTTACTCGAGTTAATCAGTTTCTCTTGCAATCATTTGCACTGATTTCAAAATCTTTAAACACCCGTTAAATTTTAGGTCTATATATTGAAATTTGTTCACGAAAAGTGAAATTTGTGTACATGTTTGGTTTATTATTTTAGTCTAGATGATAGTACACATCGACAGTATTATTTCGTAAATGTTTCTTATAATTTAACAATTTTGAATGCACCAGTAAGGCTCAAAAAGTGTTTAGCAATTCTGCATTGTTCGCCCACTTCGGCCAAAATTTAAGCTAGTTATAGCAATATATCTTTTTACATATATTTGAGTGACTAACCTTGAAAAGAACTATTCCGAACGTTGAACGAAAGAAGTACATAAACGTTGGAAAGCACCTTGAATTAGTACTAATTGATTTGATCAATTATAGACAAAAAACCAATGTGAAACACCTTTCTTTAATATTTAAAAAGCTTGAAATAAATCTGAATGCTAATTTTTAATTGAACATTATAATGTGCTTCTTGCTAATTACACATTTCCCGCGAATAAAAAAAATTAAAAGTCTACGTAGACTTTTGGTGGAGGGGGGGGGGGGGGGGGTTGGTAAAAGTCTACTAAGGTCTATTAGGGGGGAGGGGGGTTAAAAATTCTCAAATTTCGGTCTACGTGGTTTATGAACGGTCCCTTTCGGCAGTCAGCAAAATGGTTCCAAAATAAGAAGTGCCGGGCCGGGCAGCGGCGGCAGCGGCAGTTGTGCACCTTATGACAGATTGATAGCTTCGACCTGCGGTGGCTACGGGTCACACCCACTGGTGAACTGCCCTAAAACAGAGGGAAGTGAAAGGTATGCAGTTCGAAGATGGATTTCGTACGTGGATTGGGTGATTTGTCAAAATAGTGATTTGATTTTTTCTTCCTACGGTAACTAGATTCAGTCGATGATTACGGGCTTTCGGAGGGAAGTGAAACATCCCGCCGCTTTCCGCAGCTGAAGCGGGAAATCGATTTTTTTCGCTAACTATATTTGAACATGCATTACCCCCAATGAACAATGAACATGTTGATTGGTAGTTGAACTGCCGCTTTCACTGTCCAATCAGTGAACAAATCAATCGATGCTAATCCGACTAAATAAGGCATAAAACTTCTATGCATTATTGATATTGATGCAGAATAAATGATCGAGTATCGATTATCTCCATGAATTGCTTTACTACCTACCCCGGAAAACAGCCCAATTCAGATAATGATTCCAGCATAAACTGTTTAGCAAGTCACGCTGACTTGCCTTACTCGACAGGCCCTTGAAGAAAGAAACATATTCGTTTACCGATCATTTTATCGGTCGAGTTCTCCAACTTTCATTTTCAGCCAATGCTCATTATGATCTGGAGCGAAAAGAAAACTTCTTATCGGATAGGGATCTAACAAAATGAAAAAAAAAGTTTCATACCAACTGCAATCATCATCAACGTCTTCGTCGTCGTCGTGGTTGTTTCGCTCTCGGCTGCCGCAGAGCCGAACCATTTATGTAAATCATTTTGTAACAATTAATAACCATAATAACACCGTTTATGAGAATTGATGTCATTCGAACAAAGGTGAAGTAAAAACGAATGATACCATAGTTCAACTGGCTGACTGCTGTAAAAACGTCGAATATCAGATTTTAGAGAGGTTAGAATGTTCAGCCTTCACGAGTTATAGGTCAGTTTTACGTAAAAACAGCGCGGAATGGGACGCATTTGGAGTCAGTTTTTTTTTTGCTACAGTCGATAAACGGGAAAGAAGACAGCACATTTTTCCGCTTTCAAATGGAAACACAAAAAGTTAATGACTCGTGAAATTATTGTTATGAATTTTGATTTTTATTGAGCATTGTTCAAATGTTTCATCCCAGACTTTTCGCTATGTAAATTCGGAGCAGAAATTCATCGTTTGTGTAGGTGAGTGCGTGGGCTTGTGCGTCGGCTGGTGAGTACAAATTGAATGAAAAAAAAATGCGTTATGGGAAGCATTATCGGTAGGGATTTCAACTGATACTGACAGCAGATCTAACAACTTTGTTATTTTATTTAGGACTCGATTTGATTTTCAGGTCTTTATTTGATTGTTATTGTTGTTGGGAAAATAGGGATTTCATTTTTTTTCTAAAAGAGTGAAGCCGCGTTCCTAATGATTTTATTTCGAACGTCAAGAGCACCGCCTCTCATTCTGAAGGACTTCCATGCGGATGACTGAACCCTTGAATTTCATCCATTAGTTCATTCATAGTGGTCGGATTTGGAATGTTTTAACAGCGGTATGCTTACAAAATACTCGATTGTTAGTAGCGTGCAGTATTAAAAACCTGTTTTAATCTACCTAGTGGTGCAATTGTACCTTTCTCATTTTTCTAAACTGTGAGTCTATGGCTGATTATGTTCGTTTCAATTATGGAAATATTTAATGCATTCTTAGTACACTTTACACCCACACAATGGTTCGCCAGCACCGAACCTGATGAGCTATGTGTCGACGGTGAAACACTTGAAACAAAAAAATATCATGCTTTATTAGCCTAATCAGCATTAGTTAAATGTTATCTTCCTGCTAACTACGATCAAACCATTCTCCAGCTTAATTCGGGATGTCTTGTGCTATAGCGGTGGTGGTCTGAGGGGGGTGCAATGAGGGGTGATCTAAGGGCAATTTAAATTGGTAGTGACCAGTCAGGGGGAGGGGGGTGTAACCCTCTCCTGTTAAAACCCAGAAAGAAACCTTATGTCAATCGAAAAAAATCGACCGGGATTAGGTTGATGATTTTTAGAGTGATTATCTTTTCTTTATGAGAAAGGCAAAAAGGTGCGAAATCGGCAAAGTCCCAAAAAGTCGATTTTTATGAAAGAAATAATTAGGGATAGCATAAAATCTCGACGTTTCATGCATTTTATAGATGTTGGCATCAAAAATAAGAATTCGATTTCTGAAATTTCATGGGGTCCCCATTTGAAAATAATTTTGAGTTCCGGCTTATATGGGAATTTCATATGTGACAGGACAGTTTAGTCTATATTTCCGGAACCATATAAGCGATCGGTACGAAATTTTATAGACATCTGTTGGAATAATATAGCTATCATGGGACTAAGTTTGTGAAAATCGGCCCAACCATTTCCGAGAAACTGTTGTGAGTTTGTTAATTTTGAAAAATGGCCGCTTTTCCCGGGTACTTCCGGAGCCGTCTATGGTGGCCAATGTAATCAACGAAAGTTCGGTTGGCCGCCAGTGACCTAGAACTGCAAATTTAAGTTGTTTGAGAGACATTTTAGCGAAATTTTTACCTTTTTGCCTTTCTCATAAAGAAAGGATATGCAATCACTCTGAAAACCGACTTTTTAACCGAGGCCCGGAGGGCCGAGTCTCATATACCATTCGACTCAGTTCGTCGAAATTTACAAATGTCTGTATGTGTGTGTATGTGTGTATGTGTGCATGTGTGTGTGTGTGTGTTTTCAAATCTCACTCACTTTTCTCAGAGATGGCTGAACCGAATCGCTCAAACTTGATTTCAAATGAAAGGTTTAACACTCCCATAAGCTGCTTTTGTCGATCGAACTTCCGGTTCCGGAGTTACGGGTTGAAGAGTGCGGTCACCCAGCAAATTCCCATTAAAATGGTAACACCATGATGTCCAAATGGTGTAATACATATCAAAAATGGTGCAATATAACTTGGATTTGCGGGTCTAGATCACTAATGATCATTCTAAGCAGTTTTGACCACATTGGCCACCGATGACGGTTCTTGATGCCACTAGGTACTGTCCAAGTTCGTAAGTTAATCTCACACCTTTTTCTCAGGAAATTCTTGACCGATTTTTATAAACTTGGTTTCAAATGAAAGATACAATACTCCCATGGACTGTTATTGAATTTCATTCGTATTTGACATTTGGTTCCGGAGTTACAGGTTGTTTATTGCGACCACATTTCCCATATAAACCGATACAATCGTAATACTTCAAAGGTTAAAAATCCATTTCTATTTGCAAGTCTAGATAACATCATTTCTATTTGCAAGACTAGATCACTGATGGCCAATCAACTATCAACAGTTCCGAAATTTTCGGGTTCTGGACGTATTCCAGAATTAGTCACATCGATCACTCGGTGATGACTGCACCGATTTTCATAAACCAAATCTCAAATGGTGGGTATAATATGCGGTTGGGTGTTGCATACTCCATCAGTCCCCTCTCAGCTTCCCCTCACATCATCTCTTTCTACATCGACCCACCCCCCTCCCTCCCCATTGACCTACATTGTCTTCATCCGCCATATACATTTTTAGAGAATATCGTCCCATAGCCATATATTATAAGTGAATTTGGAGTCGCTCAGCTTAAATTGAATATCGAAAAGATCAGATCAATTCATCTTATAGTGATAAATTGATTTTATCACACATTTTATGATATAAGTTTTGCCAATAGTTGGTAATGAATACGAATGAGAACATAAATAAACTATCCGATTTCATTATCGTCAATTCGGTTCTTGCGGATTAGATTTCAACGTACTTTAGTTAACTGTAACTTTTTTTACTACAAATTTTATATTAGATGAGAGAATCTATCGACACTCTTACTATTCTTACTATAACTTTCAGCTATCAACTTGGTATCGTTTGTTGGTTTTAATCGACGATTTTATTAATTGTGTGTTTAGGCTAGCCTCAATTCGGATGATTTCTTAGCTGTATTTTCGATTTAGGTATAACACTTTTTTTACATTTTAACGACATTTATTTAGCTAGAGATTACTGGGTAGGGAAAGTTATGAAAATTTAGAGCCCTAGTACTCCAAACGCCTTTCTACTACTTATGCGCAAACTAATAAGTATTGATGCCTTGTTAGCTTAGTGTCGACTATCAGAGATAGTACTTCATCAGCCTTCAACTTCGCAAATTCTGTAGCATAAGCACTCAAGTTAACTAGCAGAATTTTCATAATAACTTGCATCAACTTTAGACAATTCTAATACTGTGAAGATCCGTTTTTAACAGCCCTTTGGTGAGTTTTAGGCTGTTAAAACGGGGATATTGACAAAATTGGGACATATATTTTTCTTTCCTTTTAACAAACCGAAGCTTTTAAAATATTCTTCTGTAGTCCCTAGATATAGCTTCATAACCCTTTCAGATTATTTAGTATAAATTTCGACGGCACAAAATTTAAAAAAAAATTAAAATTTGGATTTTTTAATATTAAGGATCTCTAAGATAAGAAAAATATGCACAAGAAAAAATTTACTCGAATTCGACTTGGTTCGTCTGCTAGAGCTCATCAAACTACCAACTATCAATTTTCGTATGAGACTGACAAAAGCGGGTCTTCACTATAATCTATCAATCGTACAATGTAATGGTACAACAACATGACAACAATGATCCATAAATACCTTCTCGTCTCATTGCGACTGTACTCTCCGCAAAATAGATCTTTGCCACACACGTCCATAGCGAACTAGTCCATTGTTCACATTGTTCTTTCAAATTGATGTCCTTTGAGTGTTTCAAACAACTCGAATAATTAAAAATCATATTCGATTTTGTTCTGCTTGCTTCCGTCCATTTCTAGACAGCCAGTTTATAAAAGGAGCAAATGAATTATTTTAACTCTTCAATAGTTTCCTACAGGTTTTTCCTTTTATCGGAGTATCGGTTTGAATCGGGATTTGCTTTGTGACCGCACGCCATAACCCGTAGCTCCGGAACTAGAGCTTCCATTTCCCGACGGTTTTCAGCTTCCCAGGATTCGGGAAATAAATATGAAATTTCCCGGGAATCCCGGGATCCCGGGAATAAGTCTACCATCGATTTCCTGTTACGAGCGAGTATCTGTCAGAATCTGAATTTCTTGATTTTAGGGTCCTTCACAAATCCAGCGTGCGTCTTTTAAAGCGACTTTCAAAGAGTTTGAATGCGAATGATAGGACATGACATGACGCATACAGCATTCTGTATTACTTTTTATACATCCAAAAATTTAAATATCCGGGCATGCAAAATTCACGATAAAGCAGATATTACAGTTCCGCTAAAACAAATTATACGAAGTATGCATTCGATGAACCGATCAAATATTTTTGCAGATGCTCTAGAAACATTTCTTATTTTAAATAGCGTTTGAGTTAAGCAGAATACCTCTGCAAACAATTTTTAATACAAACAGTGATTGATTTTTTAAGAAAGTAACACTATTTCCATAACTAAGTTGTGTTTGCAGGCCCTTTCATTTAAGATCTAACTATTAAAATGAACTGTTAAAAGAACGGTTAAAAAATCTGATCAGTCGGCTTATCGGTTGAAGAGATATCTTGCGCTCCGCTAACGCTACTGTAAGGCAATGCTTCGGAACAACGGCCAGCAAATTCATCCATTTTTGCATGAAAATACGCACATTCTTTAGCAGTGGCTTGAGTAAGACTTGGACTTGAAAATATCACAAAAAAACATCTGCGAGCTTAAGCTATATATTCCATTGATCTGAAAATCAGTTGAAAAAGCATAATTTGCAATCACTACGCACCCCAAATGTTTACCGGTCAAAATATTTCCTACAGAATTTCATTTGCAGAACCTAAGCCTTTTGGAATAAATTAAAAATCTTTTTCCCGGGATTCCCGAATCCCGAGAATGAGAAAACATAATTTCCCGGGAAACGGGAATCCTGGGAAATCCAAAAATCCCGGGATTCCCGAGAAATAAATTCCCGGGATGGAAGCTCTATCCGGAACCAGATGTCAGATCAGGATGAAATTTAATAGCCATTTTCGGCGATAGAACACCTCTCATTTAAGACTAAGTTTGGTTGAATCGATTAAGCCTTTCCGAGAAATCGATGTGACTGTTATTCTGCATTTGGATACTTCCGCTGGGGCTTCCGGAACCGATGATGGTGGCCAATGTGGTCAAAGAAACTTTGAATGGCTGTTAGTGACCTAGTTCTACAAATCCAAGCAGATGTGCCCACATTTTGGAAAAAAAATTACCTTTATACATTCATTGTAGAATCTCTGTGAAAAGTGAGTGAGATTGTGTTCGCGTACACACACACAGACTATTTACAAAAGCAAAAACGATCGTAACCAAAAAGTAATAGATCACAATTAGGCGAAGAGAATCTAGAAATACCATGGTAAAACTTCTGACATCATAAATATTAGTCATATTACTCTTCGTGTTAAATTTGAAAGTAAGTTACGATAAGTAAAGTAAAAATTACGATAACTTGAACAGAAATTACGAAAATCATTACTAAGATCTTGAAATTATGAACATGAATTACTCTGTTTACGACTAAAATATTACGATAACATGAACAGCAGTTACAAAATCCGTGACTTAGATCCTGAAATCATGAATTTTTATCCCGGTAGTCTGACATAATAATGTGATAGTAAACTCATATATAAGATAACGTGATGAGAAATCACAAGAATCTCGAATAAGTTCATCATTTGACTGTCGGCTGTATATCCCCAAATCATGAGCTAGAATCACAACAAAAACTAAACATGTCCAGGGAACAATAACAGTACCCTAACCAAACAGTCTAATGTAACGCCATGTATATATACGAGGGGAACTAGTTTTTTGAAAGCACAAATAGTTTCATGAATTCGAGGTTTATTATTCATAATTTCAGGAACTTGGTTATGGTTTTCGTAAAATGTTCAGTTCACGAAATCGTGACCTTTTGTTCATGAATTTATGACTGTTTTTTTCATGTGCGATTCCTTGGCTGGTTATGTTCAATATAATGGTGGAAATGTCCATTACATATTCAGTACGATTGGATCAACAGGCACGAACTTGAGAAACTATGTGTCGCAGCTGAAACACTTGAACCCAGCAGCGGATTCAGGATGAGGGTTCGGGAGGTCCTGACCCCGCCAAAAAGTTTCAACTTGTTAACAAATTTAAAATTAGTTTCAAATTTAAAGTAGTTTTGAAACTCAAAATCATTTCGAACCAATTTTTTCTCTGGTTTTACAGACATACTAGGAAAGTTTATTTGGGAGGAACTAAAAAATTTTCTTCGGGCTTGTTGGAGCGGGTGGTGGGTTTAGGGAAGGATGGTGTGTGATGTGGGGATAGACTGGGATTAGGTTGACGATGTTCAGATTGATTGCGTAACCTTTCTATATGAGAAAGGCAAAAAAGTAAATATTGGACATCACTTTTTTCAAACTACCATAACAAATGAAAAAAAAAACGCACCAGGACTTCAAAATTCCGAGAAACATCGTCGATTAAGCTTCAAAACAAACGCTAAAAAATGGTGCAGTTTGAATAGAAAAAAATCTGAGAAATTAAGGTGAACGGAGGTCTAAAATTGTCCAAATGATATGAAATTTGGCATCTGAGTTTACTTTGCTATTTGTCGCTGTAGGAGGCTTTTGAGATTTCAATAATGAGTGTTTTTTTGCAATGCCCTAATGCGAGTGCGAGGGTGGCCAAGGCCCCCCCCCCCCTTGGGTTATTTATTTATTTATTTATTCTTCTTATTTTCATCTGACCTATGCTGGTCTACATGAAATGTAGTTGAATGGGAAAAGCCCATTTCAGGATATACTTCAGAAGCAATCCTCAAATGGGCGTAAAAACCCATTATCTTTTTTACGTTTTAACGACATTCAATTAGCTAGAGATTACTGGGTAGGGAAAGTTATGAAACTTAGAGCCATAGTACTCAAGTGCCGGTTGTCACGGTAAAGATAGATACGTCTACCTTTATCAAGGACACATGATAGTGAACTCGGGTGATTCGTAGTTATTCTGCCTAAGCTCGACCCTCATTATCAGAAGGCAAAAATTAAGCCCGCACGATATTAAGCCTGTTCTAATGACCCTGCCACTTCTAGTTTTCCGATCTGTTTACTTCACATCCTTGCTCTCACTTGAGTACTATGGCTCTAAGTTTCATAACTTTCCCTACCCAGTAATCTCTAGCTAATTGAATGTCGTTAAAACGTAAAAAAGAAAATGTGACTAACATAGTCGAAATAAAAAAAGGAAAAAAGAAACCCATTATCTTTTCATATGTTCACACCTGATTACAATGGATTCACACTACTATAAAATATAATCACATAGTACACAGCATCACAAAAATAAAAAATACAAATATTACAAAAAATGAATCTTAAAATCTAAGTCAACCTTCTTAGTCTATTTTTGAAAACATCACAAGATACAGAAAAGTCAAAATGGTCATAAACACTATTAAAAACATTACACATCGCCCTAATGGGTTCGTTTTGACCGTACTCGGAGCGTTGAAACTCGAGTCTTAAAAAGTTAAGCGATCTGAGGCTTCTCGGGGGCACATTGACATTAATTTGTGAGAGAATATCTGGAGCATCTATTTGGCCAGTTAATATCTTCCTAACAAATACTGCTCTAAATGTGTTCCGCCTTTTGGCTAGGGTTTCCATATCGAGCAGACGACAGCGATCGATGTACGGTGGTAGCTCTGTTGGGTTACGCCACGGCAGAGTTCTAAGAGCAAAACGGAGGAATCTTGCCTGCACTGCTTCTATTCAGTTGATCCAAATGCTTGTGTAAGGACACCAAATGGGTGCTGAAGCTTCCAAGATAGATCGCACAAGTGAAAAATAGAGTGCCCGCAAACAATATGGATCAGTGAACGATTCTTATAATGAATCCGAGATTTCTATTTGCCTGTGCTGTAACATGAGAGTAATGATTTCTGAATGTCAGTTGTGAGTCCAGAAGTACACCGAGGTCTTTGACAACTGTCATTCTCTCTAGCGATTTCCCGGAGATGGTGTAGTTCCACAGTATTGGATTTTTTCTATGTGTAAAAGATATTATGGACACGCTGAGAGCCAACAAGTTGCGATTACACCAACTACAGAATGCATCTAAGTGTTGCTGTAGTTCCTTGCAATCTTCTATTGACCGCACAATAAGAAATAGTTTGAGATCATCGGCATATATAAGTCTACACCCAGGAGGTATAACAAAACAAACGTCATTGAAGAACAACGAGAAAAGCAACGGTCCTAGATTGCTCCTTTGAGGCACTCCCGACAAATTGATGAAACTGTATGACTCGTTATTTCCTAATTTTACAGACAGAGAACGATTTACGAGATATGATTTAAGCCACCCTATAAAACTTTCCGAAGCGCCCAGCCGCTTCATCTTTGCCAGTAGAAGAGAGTGATTTACACGATCGAATGCAGCCTTCAGATCCGTGTATACAGTATCGACCTGAGATCCAACTTCAATATTTTTAATACTGAGCGAAGTGAATTGGGCTAGATTAGTAGTTGTCGATCTACCTGGAAAAAAGCCATGTTGATGAAAGATGGAGGTGTTAGGGTAAGTGGAGGGGCGATACTACACCAAACTGCATATTATACCTTCCATTTGAGACTTGTTTTGAGAAAATCGGTTCGGTCATCTTCGAGTAACCGATGTGCAATTGTTGGTCACACATTCATACACACATTCGAATACATACGTTTTCAGGCGGTAAAACATGATGATGAGTTATGTTCTACCATAGACCATGCGGTAGACTTGGGTGCAATGCCCAACTCCTACTTAGCAGAAGGCACACATTTCCTTTCGATCATGTCCATGTGCGCCTGCCTAGTCCTAGTTTTCCGCTTTAAGTTTATAACTGATTCGCTCTAAAATACCTATCCGTCTTTCAATTTCATTGCTTTCGTTTCTCTTAGTCTCAAATTTGTCAAAAAATAACCAACAAAATCGATACAGATTTCCCAATTTTGTGAACTTTTATTCACGGATTCGTAAACCGGTTCTTCCGTGTTTTTAATAAAGGAGCTTAAGAAGATATTTCTCATCATTTTCAGTTTAATGGAACTTTTCACATGAATCATTTTTTTAGTACCGTGAACTGTTTCATAAAATATAACGTAGACCATTTTATATTCCGATGAAACATTACAGGTTTCACCGGCATGGAAGACTAAACATTTTCCACAGTCAATAAGATTATTTTGACTCAAGCACAATTTATTAAAAGGGCATAGACGTTTCTACGTGCATAACTATCGAAAATTTTTGTTTCGGTTACTCTATTTTACGCAACAAAACTATCGGAGAAGGAGTTACAGGGAATGAATTTTTCTATTCTAAAAAAATATACACTGAAAAAATTGTTGTGCTATTTTTCATAAAAACAAAAAAAGTATGTTAAAAATTTAAATTGCAAAAAAGCCCATTTTTCTAAATTTTTCATATTTTACCAAAAAAAAATCTAAATAAATTGCATGATGGAGAAATTATTATTAAAAAAGTTTTTATTACTTAATTTTTTTAACATACATACTGTAATATGATTACAGAATAGAATTCTAATTCTAATTATAGTTGTAAATCAGTGGCGAATTCAGAGGGAGGGTTCTGGGAGTCTGGACCCCTACCGAAAATTTTCAACTTTTGAGAAATTTTAAATTAGTTTGAATTTTATATTAGTTTCAAACTCTATTTTTTTCAAGCCAAATTTGACCACCGATACCGATTTCCATTAAATGAAATTTTTACATATTGTACAATGTACTTTTTAAAAACGAAATTTCGAACCCCTCTTGAATTTTTTTTCTGGATCCGCCCCTGGTGTAAATCAAAATGCATTTAACAAATTTCTTTCACAATGACATAGTTTTCGAGATAATTTGGAATTTTGCTTCAACAGAAACAATTAATTCGTGTAATTAAGCCCTTTTTAAAAGTTATTCGCATTACACCATCATCAAATGCCACCAATTTAATGTTTATCGCTTTAAAGACGTAAAATAATTTTTTTCAGTGTATTTGGCTCTTGGAGAAGCTTTCAATAAAACAGTTTTCCTAACAACAACTTTTGACATATTTTTATAATTCATAGGTACTATTTGCTGTCAAAAATATAATTTCATTTTTGAATATGATTCTAAATGCCATTTTAAATCAAAATGCTCATAACAAAAGTTTTCTAAAATGTAGAAGATCTGGAGATATTTTAAATTTGATCATCAGGCCCGTAGCCAGGATTTTGTTTCGGGAGGGGCTTAAAACTTGTTGCATAAATGTATTAATTCTGGTGACTTGAGATATTCACTTGAAACTGAATGTAATTTTTCAAAATTTCTTAGTGAAAACAGTTCCAAAACTAAGGCAATAGACAATATGTTGTCTGATACAAGAAATAGTACAGTACATCGACGAATTCTTACTTTTGAATTTGGTTTTTATTATTAATTTATAAGCTACCATTTTCACCGTTGGAATTTGCAAAACGTGGTCTGGTGAGTGCCCCCATCATACAACTTGAAGCCAACGAAGTGAGGCTGTCCAGCACAGATTCATACGATATGCGTTACGTCAATTGCCTTGGAACGATCCGCTGAACCTGAACCATACGAAGATCCTTGTCGATTATTAGGACTACACACATTAGAAGATCGTAGACCCGCGTCATGAACTACCTTCATGTCTAAGCTTCTTATGGCTGAATATGATGTTCTCGATCTTCTATCACAAATTAACCTCTACGCACCAACCCGTGTCCTTTGTTCTCGAACACTGCTGCACTCTGAAATGCACAACACTAACCACGCTGCACACAATCGACATTAGAAATGACCTGTCGCTTCAACGATTATAACGACATCTTCGACTTCGTCATTAGTTCCGCGCATGCCACTTTAGGTCATTTCTTTTGAGTATAGTTCATTAGGACTCAATTATTTAAATACAAATAAAAGAGAATGTCGAAATTCGCTCCAAATCTTCTGATTAGGCAGGCGATTTGTAGTTGCGCAGAAACGGTTCAACTCCTATTCAACTCAAATTTATAATAATTTTCAATTTAAATGATGATACATTAAAGACTATTTTCAGACAAGTGAGAACAACTAATTATTTATTTTTTTAAGTATTCAAATTTTCACAGATTCTACTCATTTATGAAATTGAAACTTTTTATATCATTAGGCAGGCTTATTTTTCTAGGCAACTCTTCTAATAGATCCTTGAAACTATGGCAAAAACAGACCAGTAATTTTCTTTGTTGACATGTAAAGGGTGTACAAAAAATACTACTGAATTATCTACAAAGCATAAATAAGAACTATAGCTGTATTTACCTAGATTAAGCAAATATTATATTTGAGCACACGAAGCTTACAGGTTTCATTTCGGAATTCATGAATTTTTGTACAATGCAAAAGAGATGTTGTAATGAATTAATTGACTGAACTAGCCGGAATTTTACCTACTATAGGACTGTTCACTAATCGAAAGGAAATCCCCTGATTACTGTTATCTTGCAATTTACGTAAATTTTGTAAAATGTAACCAGAGCTTAAAAAAATTGACATCCCTGAGTGAACTTGCAAGAGAACCGAAATTCAATTCCTGCCCGCCGCGATGAATGAAGTGTTTGGTTCGTTTCCCTCGTCATTCATTCTCCCGACATAGCGCATTCGGTTTCGCATATGTTCGGTTTCAGAAACAAACTGAATTTTGTTTCTATACTAGCTCTGAGAGGGATTATTGAGCGAAAATGCACTAGACGTAGATTACGCAGCTCACTAATGCTCGGACTGTCCACATAATAACAATTGAATGCTTTGGTTTGGTGAAGGAATTTATATTTCCTCTGCGATCAAACATTCGATTGTGCATGAAATTTCAGTCAGTTGGAAAGATAATGAATGACCGAGGCGTTGAATCTGAATGTCAGTTTCGATAAGCACAAATAGTTAATTTTGAAATTTCGAAGCACTGAATGTAATATTGATGACACCACTAGAATTAGTCGAAACTATAAATATGGGTGAGCTAAATAATTTTCGCATCACACTTGCTTCCGACAAATCAATGAAAATACATCACAGGTTTGTTTTACCAAAATTTAGGAAAAAATTTCAATCAGTGTTGTTCCACCTAACGTTGAATGTTGTGCGGATACCGAAGACGTAATGTGTTTTCAAAAATGCCGTTTTATTCAAACCGAATTGAGAGGATCAGAGCGAAATTCCGAAAGCTGCTCTTGAGGCTTCTTAGATTAGCTGATTCTTTTTTCCTCCTCCGTGATTTCTGATCATCTCTCATTTTAGTCCAAAACGAATAAAAACAGATCGTGAGACTGCTATATACTGAAGACATGAAATCTAAATTATTGGACTAATAGATTCAACCAGTCACAACATTTTAGTCGCAAAGGTGCTGCGAACTCGCATGAACGGAACGAATTCCTCGCATGAAAGTGAAATTAAGTGCCAATGAAAATAATGATGCGTTAAAATGACGCGAAAGCAAAAACTGTCGCCTCAGCTATATCGTTCTCAGAAAATTGAAATATTCTTTTTGCCTACTACGCTTGAGTGTGATGTCTAGTATTTATACTAAGAGTACAGAGTGCACAGACCTAATACAGTAAGTCAAATTGGGTACAATTAAAAACCTGTCATTTAAATTTGAAATAGAGTTGCCAATATCGTAATACTCGATATCTGAGTTTTGTTAAACGGGACAATCACTTGCGATGATGCGTTCACTTTTGGAGAGTTTTAGTATTCAGTAGTCCATTAAACTTCTTCTACGATTTTTCAAATAATTCATAAGTGAACTCGGTTCAATCGAAACAGTGTAAAAATAATAAAATGAGTTTTACTGGTTTTACATTGCACGTAGATACCTGTTTACGAAGCCGGGAAATATTTTTTCCTCACCAACTGCGTATAGGGGGTCGTTCATATCTATCTCGCTATTGAACACTTCCGTGTCATAATCGTGGTTGCTGCCTTTATGTTCGCAAACATGCTTGCTTGTTGCCTTTATGATTCTGAATTTCCTCAATGATTGTGCTGGCTGTAGATTTTGAGATATTGACGCAGCTTTTGCCGTTGTTAATATTTCCTGAACATGTGCCACATATTTGGTAATTGTTTGTGTTCAGCGGTAAATAATTCGTAATGTGACGTTTTTTTCACAGAACTGGAACGTACTAGTTTGCCATTGATATGTGCACAGCATACTTTGTGTAATTGTACTATCGCATGATGTTTTGTACTGCATTTCTCCCATATGTGATATGTATCTGCAAGTAAGCGGTATCCGATCTTGTAACCGATCATTGATTCTCACACCGTCCATTTAGATGAAGATCTTAATTACAGCATTGTCACACACAACCATTAAAATTTAATGGCTTTAAAGCATTCAAAATCAATGATTTCGCCTGATCCAATTTGTTGAACGCTATGAGCGCAGAATACCTGAGGTGGTAGAACTCAATAAAGGTGGCTGTTCATCACAACTACTCGATCTTATGCGAATCACCACTAATCACAGTATTTGGCCGGTGCATCACTTCTTGCTTCTGCGACTCACTCATCTCGACAGATTACTAGGGTATAGTATAGTAGAAGTTTCCTTTGTTCTTCATACAAAGAACACAATACAAAAGTAACTTTATTTGTCGTTCGCTTCACACCGGCTGGGACAGAAGCATAAACCACAATGAATTTCGTGACCATTGATTTTGGTAGTTGGAAACAGCAATCTTCTAACTTTATCTCAAAACAAACGAGTATTGAAAAGCGTCCTGGAAAACTCTGCAGTTATTCTTTAGTGTTTTACTTTTCAACATTAATATTTGAAGCATATTATAAAGACACAAATATTAAAACGGCCAGGCCTAATGTGCAGAGTTGGGTTTGAAGATGTTTCAATATTATACGGCAATTGAATTATTCATTTAGTGAACAATTCAACCAACGAATCGTTTGAAACTTGAATGAGGAAGAAACGAGGACAACCGTGCCAACCGTTTCAGTTTATAGTGGGTTAGGATAAAACGTTGGGAGTTAATGTCACTCTTTGATCCTTTGGGATGGGACAGAGACATTTACTTCTTGCCTTGGCTATTGAGCCTAGGTTAAAGCGCCTTTACTCGCTCTCCTCCACTTATGCTGATTTCGATTCAAGATCGGAGTCGCGCTAGATTTGCTCTAATATTTACACAATCTGTATAAAATTGACAGTTCAAAGAAAACCTAGAGTGACTCTGATCTGAAAGCTAAATCAGCATTTGAATGCACGCGCGCTTTAAATTTTCATTGTACTTAGGGGATTTTTACGGGAACAAACAAAATGTGAATTTTTCCTAGTTTTAGTATTTAGTATTTAAGGGCGCTGTTGACGAATGTCAATCAGGAATAAGGGGAGTTTCCGAGTGTTAAATCCGTGTATTGGACGCGATTAAAACTTCCTGTGTAAGTGTCACAATAAGTACAAAATGCAGCAACTAATGATTTGGTAACTTACGTTTAGTACCCCTACTCCTTTGTAATCCTGCTTCCTCCGTAATCCTTTTTCTATTTTAACCTCCTAATCCTTTTTCTATTTTCAACCTCCTCCGAGCTTTGTTCTGGAACACGCTTTCCCGTTCTTACACTCACTTAGTTTTAGGTTAGGCTGTAACTAGCCTTAAGTATAGTTATAAGCCACTTAGTATAAGAATTTAGCATTTAAGTTTAGTTTAACTAGATTTAAGAATTAATTTTAATAACGCCTTCGCACCTCGCATGAAAATTTAGTCGCTTTTCTTCTTCGAACTCCTGGTTGACGTTTCTCGCTGACCGAGAGCTGGTGTGTGGTATTTCACATACTCCACATGATGCACGGTTAATAGAAATGGTGAGATGCGCCGACCGAGGGGTCGTGACACTCCCCCCGGGTACAACAGATCCCTGGTTTACTGTTCATCGCGTCGAACATCTAGAACGGCGAGCCTTGTCGCCGGTCGCTCGTAGATCCCGGATTGTGTCTGTACAGCAGCTGATCTTACCTGTCCGTCTTTGCCCGTTTTAACCGAAATGATCCGTCCCTTGGGCCAACAGTTCCGTGGAAGCCCTGGATCGACGACGACTACGATGTCGTTCACCTCAATCGGCTTGACTTCGCAGAACCACTTCGAGCGCTTGGTTAACTCCGGCAGATAGTCTCGCACCCAGCGCCGCCAAAAGATGTTTGCTTCGACTTGTGACGTACACCATGCTCGCCGCAGAACTACCGAATCATCGTTGAGGACACTGTATGGTTTGAGTCCACTCGATGAACCCACGAGAAAATGGTTCGGTGTCAGGACTGGAGCTTCCGGGTCTTCTACTGGAACGTACGTTAGCGGACGTGAGTTGACGATGTTCTCAACTTCCATCAACATGTTGCGGAGTGTCTCGTCGGTTGGATGGCGTCCTGGTTTCAGTGCCATGAGGTTCTTCTTCACCGACTGAATAAGCCTTTCCCAGGCTCCACCCATATGGGGAGATGCTGGAGGAAGGAATGACCATTCAGTGTTTGGACTGACGATTTCTCGGACGACGTGCTCCTGGTTCATCTCCTTCAGTGCAGCTTTAATTTCTACGCTTGCCTTCCCAAGCTCTTTATTTGAAGCAATGAAGTTAGTCCCACGATCACTATAGATCTTTAATGGTACGCCTCTCCTTGCCATAAAGTTTCTCAACGCCATTATACATGAATTCGCATCGAGGGAATGTGCGATTTCTATGTGTACCGCCCGTATAGTTAAGCACGTTATAAGCACACCCCATCGCTTTTCAGTTCGACGTCCAGCAACTACTAACATTGGGCCAAAGTAGTCAATGCCAATGTATGAGAATGGCCTAGTGAATGCCGCCAACCTAGCCACAGGAAGATCGCCCATTGGGGGAGGACAAGGAACAGCCCTTTGGTTTTTGCACACCTGACACTTGCTTCTAACTCGTTGAAACAATCGCCTAACCTTTGAAATTCGGAAGGTCTGCCTTAACTCATTCACGACGGTGGTGTGATTCTGATGGTGGTAACGCTCGTGATAGTCTTGTACGATCAGCCCTGTGACGTGATGGTCCTTCGGAAGGATAATCGGATTCTTAGCATCCATGGAAGCGTACTCACATGCACTGATTCGGCCGTGCATTCTTAGTATGTGTTGCTCGTCCAGGAACGGATTGAGTGTGTAGATCGAGCTTGATTTGGGTAGCACCTTGTTGCCCACCTTGGCCCTTAGAATGCCCATTTCATCCGGAAATCCTTCTGTTTGAGCCAGTCGGTACAGATAGTTGGCGGCCTGTTTCAATTCTTCGCCTGTGAGAGATCCTTTGCTGCCTTCTGGTTCGTGCGTTGTGCTGCGAAGCTTTTGCGCTGCTCTTAATGTTGTGGCTGTGGCGCGAAGCAACCGCTCCCATTGAGAGTAGTCTTGAACAGTGATGATTGGTTCGGGTTCAACTCGATGATGAAACAGGTTTGCACGTAGTTCTTCCTCGGTATGCTCATCTTCGTATAGATTTGATGGCCAGCTATCGCTGCGCTCCCACAAGCATTTTGGACCTTTGAACCATCTGCTGTCTTCGGTGAGATCGGGAAACCCCTGCCATTTTGTAGCATCGTCAGCAACGTTCTCTTTCGAGCACTTGTATCTCCAGTCAGTAATTCCCGTGGTTTCCAAGACTTCACTGACACGGAAGGCAACGAATTGCGAATATCTGCGATGGTCTGACCGGATCCAGCATAAGACGTCCCTCGAGTCACTCCAAAAGAACCGCTGGTGAACGTTGAACGACAGCGACCTTGTAATTCTGTCAGCTAGCCTAACTCCAACGACTGCGGCCTGTAATTCCAGCTTTGGAACTGAAACAAACTTTATGGGAGCTACTCGTGTCTTCGCACCTACTATCGCACACTCCACAGTACTGCCCTGTTCGAAACGTAGGTAGACGACCGCTGCGAAACCCGACAGGCTAGCGTCGACGAACGTGTGTAGCTGGATGTTCGTTTGCGGGCCCAACCGCGTTGCAGACCGGTAACAGCGAGGTATGCTGATAGTCTGTACCTTGGGTAGGATCTCCAGCCATTTCTCCCACTTTTCGTTAAGACGTTCTGGTATCACCTCATCCCAGCCGATTCCGGATCGCCATACTTCCTGGAATAGGACTTTTAGGTAGATCATCACGTTGGATATCAATCCCAGTGGATCGAAAACAGCCATGAGTGTTCTGAGCATCTCTCGCTTCGTAGGTGTGCGATTCCCATCAAGCAAATCCCGGTCGTGCTTCGCTGAAAGTTTGTAAATGAATGAATCTGAAGCCGTACACCACCACATTCCTAAAACCTTCTCGGTCGTCAGTTCTGCTCCGATGTTTAGACTGATTTCGTCGTTGTTATTCTCCTTCAGGGCTTTCATAACTGCAGGGGAGTTAGAAATCCAGTTTCGCATGTCGAATCCAGCCTGGGCGTGCACGAATTTCACATCCATTGCTAACTGGATCGCCTCCTGTTCAGATTCGACGCTCACCAGCATATCGTCCACGTAGTGCTGTTTGATAATGGCTTGCGCGGCCACTGGATACTGCCCTTCGAACTTGCTTGCGTTGAGATTTTTGATGAATTGCGCGCAACTTGGCGAACAACAGGTACCGAAGGGCATAACCTGCGTCACGTAGGTGCTCGGTTCTCCAGATGCGTCATCACACCATAACACCCTGAGGCAGTGCTGATCCTTCTTGGACATTGCCATTTGCAAGTACATCTCCTTCACATCACCACTAAGTCCTACGCGGAACTCTCGGAACCGGAAAAGCACGTAGTCCAGAGGCGTCAGTAAATCCGGTCCTGTCAGCAGCATCGAGTTCAGCGATACACCATTTGTTTTTGCAGCCGCGTCCCACACAATTCTCACCTTCCCAGGTTTATTCGGGTTGAACACTGGAAACAACGGGAGGTACCACACTCGTTCTTGTGGAACTTGCAGCTCTTCGTCCGACAGTTTTCTGATGTACCCCTTTTTACGATAATCTTCGATCTTCGCCCGCAATACTTGGGCCAACTCCGGCTGTTTCTTCATTCTGGCCTCTAGGCAGTGGAAGCGTCGTAGAGCTACAGGTTTGCTGTTGGGTAGTCGAAATTCGTCGAACTTCCATAACAGGCTAACTTCATATCGCCCACTCTCTGTCTTTGACGCTGACTACATAAGCTGCTGCGCACGCTGGTCTGCCACGGAATAAAGTTGCTTATCCGGTCTGTAAATTCCCAGTCCATCCAGAGAAAAGTATTCACGTACGGCTTGCTGCAACATACCATCGGATCGTTCGCTGCATGGACATGTCTGAACGCTATGGCTATGATGTCCCACAACAGCCTCTCCGGTGTTCGAACCTCCGTGAACAATCCATCCGAGTCGTGTTTTTGTTGCGATCGGCTCGTACATCTTGCCTTCCCTTCCCTTGAGTGGGAATGTCAGGTTGGCATTATCGATTCCGATCAAGATCCGAGGCTGTTCATTTATGTACGATTCGATGGGGATTCCTCGTAGATGGGGATATTCTTTGCACATCAACTCCGTGTCTACCGTTTGATGAAACAAATCCAAACTAGCAACAGTATGTGCTCCTGCAAGGCGATACTTCTTCTGAACCTCTCCCGTTCCAGAAACTTCGAGGTCCATCCTCATTGAGTCACTTTCCATCCGCCGCTTGTTACCTGTCCATTTAAGGCATAAAGGTTCCGGCGTTCCTTGTAGCTTCACTAGAGTTAGTGAGGACCCATCGTCGAGAAATGCGAAAGTTTTGATGGATTTAACCGGGCCATGGATGACGATCGGAGCAACTCTGAACAGTCCCTTGTTCGTGGCCTTATGATGAGCGTTGCATTCGCGTACAGATGTGTCTTGTGCCACCGTGGCGGAATGCGAATCCCTACTACCGGAACGCAGCGCTCCTTCACGTTGATTGTTGTGGAGCAGTTGGTGATGTTTGAAAGTGCAACCGTTTGTGCCGCAAACTTGCTTTGACTTACACGGTCCCTTATGTTTCCGTAGGCACTTCCGGCATAACCCGAACTCTTTCACAGTTGCCCATTTAGAGTTGTATCCAAGCTCAGTGAACCGCTGGCATTTCTCCACATTAGGACAACTTCCCTTACAAACCAGGCACTCCTTAGAGTTAGCCTGAAATCGATTCGAATTGGATTGATGATTCGTCTTGTCCGTCGTACCGCCGCTTGTCTCCCCACTGTGAGCATTAAGGAACGGTGAGTTTTTCTTGTTACTCTGGGGCGCTCTAGCCCCGCTACAATGCAAATTTGCGATCGGACACACAATTTCTGCTAGCTCATACAACCATTTTGCGAATATTGAAAGATGTACTCGTGGTAGGTTACGGCGATATTTGGTCCACTCCACCTTGAACCCTGAAGGTAGCTTATCTACAAGCTCATGTAAAAGAGCAACGTAGTACGAATACTCTTCCAGCTCGCAAGCTTCGATCGTTGCGCAAAGGTACTGCACTGCAAGGGAAAACTCGATGAGTGTTTCTAATCTGTCCGCTTTCGGCGCTGGCGTTGACTGGATCTTGGATATCAAATTCTGCACGATGATCTCGGGATTCCCGTACAACATCCTCAATGTGGACAGGATACCAACAACATTAGCCGGATGCATCAAGCGGCAGTTTACTGCTTCATACGCCTTCCCTCTCAAGCACTTCTGCAACCGCATTAGGTTCTCCTCTGCGGTATAGCCGCACATGTTGGTCGTTGTCGTAAACGTGGAGTAGAACAACGGCCATTCTTCCGGCGAGCCGCTGAATACTGGGAGTTCTCGTGACACGGCTTGTCGAGCAGCGACTTGGCTATGTGTTAGGTTGCTGCCGTTTTCATAACCTGAGGGCATCTGTCTCGGAGTAGAGCGTAACATAGGAACAAATTGGCTTCCCACCGCGGTCGATTGATGGTTGACATTCGTTCGTCTGATCCCGGGATTCTCAGTC
Source organism: Topomyia yanbarensis (assembly GCF_030247195.1). Classification (NCBI taxonomy): domain Eukaryota; kingdom Metazoa; phylum Arthropoda; class Insecta; order Diptera; family Culicidae; genus Topomyia; species Topomyia yanbarensis. Next base: position 19,849,835 of record NC_080672.1, read on the forward strand.
GGGTACAGACCAGTTTTCTTCACTCAGTCCTGGATCTGCATCTGTCCGACCGACGTCCACACATTCGTTAGTTGTGGAACAACCACTGACTGGGATACCGGTAGCTGACGTTGGTTCTGCGAAATTGGAACTTCTGCAGGAGCCTCGTCGTTAAGCCATTCCGCTACTCGTTCATCTGACAGTCCTTCGTCAGCATCCACAATCGAATCCTCCTCGTTGACTATCTCCTTCATCAGCTGGTTGCGGGTGTGAATATACTCGCGTTTGCTTGCTTCTTCCGCTTCCTGTAGTTTCCGTTCGTCGTCCAACATTTGCAGTTGCAACTTCAACTGTCTCTGTTTGGTGGACCTTCTGGAACTGACTTCGGAATACTGGCTCATGTTATCCTCCAAAACTTGTTTCTTGGTCTTCGGAGGAAATCGTGGATGCAGTTGCTCCGGCAGCTCTTTAGGTTGTCCTCCTATTGGAATGGTAGTTGGTTGCACATCACTAGACACAACTGGATAGGGCACTGACGGAATGGGCTGAATGAAACAGGATGGCACTGTGTAACAACGGTCGTAGTGGTTCACTCCCGACGACGAAATACTCGGATTTGACAGACGATATGATTGTATCAGTGGCATTGGTGGCATAGAAGTATTTAATTGCATTGGCGTATTGGGTGGCATCATATAATAAGACTGCGCGTATGAACAGGGTGGCATTAGCGAATGGGGTGGCATTGGTGCATTAAACATGTATGGAGAAACTAGTGTATTTGGCGTATATATCATAGAGGACGTGACAAACATGCTTGTCACGTTAATAGAGGACGTACTCGTAATTTTGGGAACCAGTGTTCCAGTTGTTACAATGGTTGCAAGTGTACTTACGGGCGGTACCGTTGGGGGAGTTGGTTTCGTAGATTTCTTGTTCTTGGCATTCTGCTTCCCATAGCAGTCCGAGCAGAGCCAATCTTGATTCTCTACAGCTTGACTTACCCCCACGTAGTCGAAATGGAACCAGTCGTCGCATTTGTCACACTGGACCATCCGTGAGTTATCGCTTCCATCGCATACCTTGCAAACCCCTTGGTTTGATTCGTCGGAACTGGTTCTGCCTTCCGACATCGTTATCCCGGACGTGGATAAACGAAGTTTTAAATTGTTGACGAATGTCAATCAGGAATAAGGGGAGTTTCCGAGTGTTAAATCCGTATATTGGACGCGATTAAAACTTCCTGTGTAACAATAAGTACAAAATGCAGCAACTAATGATTTGGTAACTTACGTTTAGTACCCCTACTCCTTTGTAATCCTGCTTCCTCCGTAATCCTTTTTCTATTTTAACCTCCTAATCCTTTTTCTATTTTCAACCTCCTCCGAGCTTTGTTCTGGAACACGCTTTCCCGTTCTTACACTCACTTAGTTTTAGGTTAGGCTGTAACTAGCCTTAAGTATAGTTATAAGCCACTTAGTATAAGAATTTAGCATTTAAGTTTAGTTTAACTAGATTTAAGAATTAATTTTAATAACGCCTTCGCACCTCGCATGACAATCTAGTCGCTTTTCTTCTTCGAATTCCTGGTTGACGTTTCTCGCTGACCGAGAGCTGGTGTGTGGTATTTCACATACTCCACATGATGCACGGTTAATAGAAATGGTGAGATGCGCCGACCGAGGGGTCGTGACAGGCGCTATTCGGACCTAGTAAGGGTTTATGATCTATAGAAAACTTGAAATCCTACTATATATATATATATATATATATATATATATATATATATATATATATATATATATATATATATATATATATATATATATATATATATATATATATATATATATATATATATATATATATATATATATATATATATATATATATATATATATATATATATATATATATATATATATATATATATATATATATATATATATATATATATATATATATATATATATATATACTTACCGTTCGTCTGTGGCCGCATCTGACATCAAAAAGAAAGTTACAGGAAATGTTTGACTGATAGTCCTAAGTGTTTTCTTATGTATACTGCTCGTACCTATGACTAGTCACTAGCGGCTGGACACAAAACAACTGAGGGATTCCACGAGAACCGGCCGACCGCAAAATATGACCATCGTCGATTCAAACGAAACTTTGCAGTTGTGTTCGGTCTATAAATCTCCATGATTTTTTCTGGCAATTGTAATATTTTTATACAAGAGCATCCTTTCAAAAGGGCGTAGACGTTTCTACGCGCATTATTTTCTAAAAAAAATTTGGTCGATTACTCTATTTTGTACAGCAAAACTATCTAAGAACGAGTTACAGGGAATGAATATATGAATAGGAAAGAAATACACACTGAAAAAAATGTCCAGATGAATGTGGAATGTCTGGATGATAATCCCGTTCGTATAGTCACGATAGCAAGCTCAAGGCTCAAATATTACGATAAGTTATATAGAAATAATAAAAATCGTGACTAAACTGCTGAAACCATGAACATCGTTCAATTGTCGGGTCTTTTAAACATTAAAGTTAATACGAATTAGGGTATCCCCAAATTATAAACTAGAATCATAAAAACTCCACTCACAGTAACTCTACTAAAACTCGATTTTGACAACATGTATTTTTTTTCTTTAAATAGTTTTGTGAAAACACAAATATCTTTTTCAAAATGTTATGAACAGATTTTTTTCTTTTGCGTAATCAATATTTCTCATAGGAATGATAAAAAAATTCCATAAAAACCCTTGATCATCCTCTTCTCAAAGAGATGAACCCAACAATACGACATGTAATATTTTAGATAAAGTTGACTGAACGAAGCTGCTGCTATTTTCCCACCCAATAACTCATCAATTTACTAATTCTCGCATCCGAAACTGTTTCTCACCCGCAGCCAACTACCTATACAAATAAAATTTAATTTTGATTCTAAATTTTTCAGCGTTCGATAAAAACAAGAATCGCTATCCCGTCCTCGCGCAGACACCGGCAGTAATTCGAAACCGCAAAAACCGGAAAATTATGAACGGCGTTCCGGCAGCGATTGTATCAACCTTTTTTTTTATCTTGCTCCACCTGTTGTGGAAGCTCGATAATCTGACGGCACGACGGGTGACCGGAGGGTTCGGGCGCCGAAAATGATATAAATTAGAATAATCTTGATGGTCATTAGATATTCCGTTCGGGGTATCGTTAACCGCGACTTACAATCTTATTTCTGCTCGTTTGATGTGCGAAGATGGCAGGGAAATGGAATGGTGGTTTATGGAAATCATTATTCGGAAGAAAAGAAGCCGAATATTGCTGTAGCTATAGCATTTTACATGAATTTAACTGTCTTTAGGGTAAGAGAAAATAAGTAATTTCATCAATACAAAAAGTTCAAATTTTCGAGATAAGTTCGTTTTGGGTTCTGTTTAAAGAAAACCCGCAGCATGATTATGTTATTATGTTCATCCACAATATCTAGTGAAGTGGAAATTCGAATCAGATAAAAATTAATTGAACCTGTTAAAAAATTTCGTTCCCAGAACACAGTAAAACATAAATTCCGTGGATATTAGGCACCCGTAGTCAAACTCCAGTCGCCATTTCAGTTGAGTTGTCTCAAATTCCACACCAGTTTATTATATCTAATTGGATCGTAAAAATTTTCGCACATGATATAAAGTCCGCCGATGGTTCTAGTAGTGGGTACAGAAGAAGCTGCGATTTAATATGCCACTGATGAGAGTTCTCAGGAGTTACTATTGTCAATGATCAAGTTCACGAAAAGGACTGTTTCACTTTTTATTTTTAAAGGCGAATCCTGCGATGAGTCAAAATAAATAATAAACCATAAAAATACTGAAAGCCTCTTCGAAGCTTGGGGGCACTAATAACAATCATAAAAATGTGCTGCCAAACTTAGCCCCAATTCCACCGCAGAACGAACCAATTTGCCGTGGGGGGGAAAGAAAGGGAAAAGCGAATTTATATATTTTTATAACTCGCACGCAGTCGTCGAGCGTTCGCAGGGAGTTGCTGGATTTTGGTGAAATTGATGGTCGCCATAAAAATGCTGCTCGAATCTTGCACGCGGAAAGATGAATGAGTAAATTAGAGAAATAATTAGACAGCCGGTGGCTCTTCCTTTTCGGGGTTTCTTTCAATTTCTGGCGACTGGCCAGCATCAACATTGAACATACGGTTTGCGTGAGCGGTGGTCGCTGGTGGAACGGCGACAATGTTCCAAGCGCCGTAATTGGACAGATGACGGCAGGTTGAAAGTTTTTCATCATTATCAGCATGTTTTGTTTGGCCTGGTTTCGGCTAATCACTTCCTTTGGAGAGACAATCTCTCTCTCGAACTTGTGGTTCGATTTTTACTATTCCGAACGACTATCGTATCGCATCCTACTCGGGGCAGTTTTATTACAGTGATTGGCTGCCAGTTTTCGATCGGTGCTCTGTTCGACTGACTGATCTGGTCCGGAGATTCAAAAGTTTATTAAACTCGCTGTCCAACATTTGCCATTGGAGGAGAAGCGATTCAGCATTCATAGCTTGAGACGTTACTTAATTAGTTGATAGGCTTTTATGGGTTTCGGGCAGGTGCGTGGCGTCAAATAAATTATGGAAATTATCTCTGGAGTGCCGTTTTAGATTGCAATTTAAATTTTCAAGTTTGAATGCCACATCACAAAACACTAGGCTAAATGTTCCATTAATGCGTTAATCAAAAACATTGAAATTTTTGTTCTATGAGAAAAAAATAAGAAAATTTATTACTTGTTTATACTTTTGAAAACAGTTTGAGTCACTATAGACATGGGAAAAACGCTTCAGAATGCAGGAAAAAATATTATTTGTTCAACTAATAATTAGGATACTAATATACTAATGGAATTTTTTGTTCTATTGGTCTTCAATCGTGATCACCGCATACCTCCTAAATAAAAGAGGGTTTCGGGGAAAAAGCCATAACTCCATAAATTATCAATAAATTTTTATGCACTTATACTCATTTATTTCAGTGAAAATTGTACTACCAAAATGCTATAAGTTTGATGTAATGAAGTCATTGCTTTTCGCCTTTACGTAAATTCAAACTTTCTTGACATTTTTCTCACAAAAAGGTATTTTTTTACAATGGAGAAGACCTTTACGTCCTAGCCCAGTACACGTGCTATTGGTAGAGTACAAGCTACCGCACGGGGTGCACTGGGGGCGTGTCGCGCTCGAATGGTGACGCTGCCATTAATACCGACTAAACTCCATTGGGCTCCGCCATCGTTCCTCCCAGGAACTACCTCTCGGTATTACTTCTGGGGGGATGGCTGTACTTAATGTACTCATTCACTCTCACTCATGCGTTCATACGTCCTGTATGAGGCTTACTTGGGTGCTCTCTCTATCGCACCTTGATTCACTATCAAACACTCCCACATGAGGCTGACTTGTGTGCTCACCTTTTTCATTCCTTGCTAGGCTTACTTTTGTGCTAGCCTCTACCATACCATGTGAGGCTGACTTTTGTGCTCACCCTTAACATGCCGTGTGAGACTGACTTGGATGCTCACCCTTTCACTCCTCTGCCACGCCATGAGGCATCGATAGCTAAGTCCCAACATACGTAGCGTAGTATGACCCTCCCGTCTTGGCATGAGGCAGTCCACTTATACGCCTATACACCCACTCCTCTGTCTTGCTTCGGGGTGGCTGGGTTTACCCCTTACGCGGTTGCCAGTCGCTGCGCCAAACCTGCCTCGGCATGAACAGACCATTCACTCCCTTTTTTGCGCTTGGCCTTTTTCGCTCCAGCTAACCAATCACTAGTTAGCCGTGCCCGTCGTCTGTTGCTCGGTTCGCCAGATTACATGGAGCCTACTGGCAATCTGGATGGTAGCAGCCGAGACTGCGTTCCACTTCTCCACCGAGTGACACATCCGCTGAATAAGGGTATCAAGGGTTGTGTCCCAGCCACAGACGTCAAGCATTGCTCTTCGTTCGACGTCGAACCGATGACATACGAACAGTATGTGTTCGGCAGTTTCGTCTACACCTGGGCAGTCCGGGCACGCTGGGACCTCCGCGTGCCCGAACCTGTGGAGGTACTGTCGGAAACAGCCATGGCCTGATAGGATTTGTGTCAGATGGAAGTGAACTTCTCCATGGGGTCTGCCCACCCAGCTCGATATGTTAGGTATCAGCCGGTGGGTCCACCTACCTTTCGAGGAGTTGTCCCACTCACGCTGCCATCTGGCGACCGAGGTCACCCTGGTGCGCTCGCGGGCTCCCCTATTTCCACGTAGCTCAAAGCACTCCTCATCTTCCCGCATGACCAGCCCGACTGGCATCATGCTCGCTATCACGCAGGATGCATCGTGTGATACCGTGCGGTAGGCAGATATCACTCTGAGGCACATCACGCGGTAGGTGCTCTCCAGTTTCTGTAGGTAACTGGTTACCCTCAGTGCTCTTGACCATGACGGGCCGCCGTACCTGAGGATAGATACGGCAACGCCTGCCAGTAACCTACGTCTACTGGCGCACACCTTTGAGCTGTTGGACATCATTCTCGATAGAGCCGCAACAGCAGTCGACGCTCTCTTGCACGTATAGTCGACATGGCTGCCGAAGGTCAGCTTGTCGTCTATAATGACTCCGAGAGACTTCAGACTTCGCTGTGAAGTGATCGCGACTTCTCCCACATGGATAACTGCATGTTGTGCCGACTTGCGGTTGTTGACGATAACTACCTCCGTTTTATGATGAGCGAGCTCCAGGCCTCTCGCGCTCATCCATTCCTCCACCGTGCTGATCGCGTGTTCTGCGGTTAGTTCTACTTCAGGAAATGACTCCCCGTAGACCTCCAAGGTTACGTCGTCGGCAAAGCCGACGATCTTGACCCCAGGAGGGAACTTCAGTCTCAGAACCCCGTCATACATGAGGTTCCATAGCACCGGGCCTAGGATCGAGCCCTGCGGGACTCCGGCGGTAATCGGAACCCTTTTCTGACCGGAATCGGTCTCGTATAGCAGTACGCGGTTCTGGAAGTAACTTTCCAGGATCCGGTACAGACCCACCGGTAGGCTAAGCCGGTGTAACGAGAGCGCAATGGCATCCCAGCTTGCGCTGTTGAATGCGTTCTTCACGTCAAGTGTCACTAACGCACAGTATCGAATTCCTCGCCTTTTCCGTTGGATCGCTATCTCGGCAGTATTTATCACTGAGTTGAGAGCGTCCACTGTGGACTTACCCTTCCGAAAGCCAAACTGGTTGCTTGACAGACCGTCCGTACCTTCCACGTACGGGGTTAGCCTGTTGAGGATGATCCTCTCAAGCAGTTTGCCAGTCGTGTCGATCAGACAGATTGGTCTGTACGCCGATGGGTCGCCTGGCGGCTTCCCGGGCTTCGGCAACAGCACCAATTTCTGCCTTTACCATCTATCAGGGAAACGGCACTCATCAAGGCATCTCTGCATAGCTAGCCTGAACATGTTTGGGTTCGCTATGATCGCTGCCTTGAGTGCGTTGTTTGGAACTCCATCCGGCCCTGGAGCTTTGTTCATTGCTAGGGATTTAGCCACTGCGAGTAGTTCTTCATTCGTCACTGGAGCCACCATTTCGGCTGTGCCCGCACTGTCTCGTAGTGCAGGTGGCCAGGCGCTTGTGGCTCGAGACGGAAAGAGTACTTCGTTAATCGTTGCCAACCGGTCCGGAGACCGTTCTGGGGGTGAGGAGCCCCCTTTGGTCTTGGCCATCACAATCCTGTAGGCGTCACCCCACGGATTCGCGTTGGCACTATCACACAGGTTGTCGAAACACGCTCTCTTGCTGCTTTTAATGGCCTTGTTAAGCTCGAAACACTTCACGGCGGTTCTCTCTTGCATCCTCGGTGCGAGCTCTTTGCATCCTACGTCTAGCTCTGAGGCAGGCTGACCGTAGAGCTGCAATCTCGGCATTCCACCAGTATACCGGACATCTACCGTTTCTTGGCAGTGTTTTTCTCGGCATAGTGGCGTCGCACGCGCGTGATAGAACAGCTACCAGCGCATCCCCGCTTAGACTGTCGGTGTTGGCCTCCAGTCCCAGGGCCGCGGTGAAAGCTTCGCTGTAGAAGTGATTGGACTTCCACCCGCGTACCTGACAGGGATCTCCCGCCCTCGGATGCTGCACACCATAGTTGATCCTAAAGCGGATTGCTAAATGATCGCTATGGGTGTAGCCTTCGTCTACCCTCCATTCCATGCCTGGAGCCAGACTCGGGCTGGCAAATGTTACGTCAATCCACGCCTCCACTCCGTTTCTACGGAATGTACTAGCGGAGCCATTATTAGCTAGCACAGCATCGAGTTTCGCAAGCGCCTCCATTAGCGCTTGACCCCTGCTATTTGTACAGCGGCTGCCCCACTCCACTGCCCAAGCGTTAAAGTCTCTCGCTATGACTACCGGTTTCCGGCCCACTAGGTCCGACGAGAGCCTGTCGATCATCTGGTTGAACTGTTCTATTGGCCACCTTGGTGGGGCGTAGCAGCTGCAATAGAACACACCATTGATCTTGGCAATCGCCACACCCTCGGCGGAGGGGTGTATTACCTCTTGAACCGGGAACCGTCCCGTTGTACAGATTGCCACCATTCCAGACCCGTCCGACACCCAATTGCCGTTGCCGGCAGGGATGCGGTACGGGTCTGATAAGAGGGCGACATCTGTCCTCGACTCCGAGACCGACTGCCACAGCAGCTGTTGGGCTGCTGCACAATGGTTAAGATTTAGCTGTGTGACGTTCACGGCTTCTTCTTGTTTAACTCACCGAAGGGACACGAAGGTCCGCCCATAGCATGTTTATGGGCTTGCTTCTTAGCGGTGCAGATAAGGCACTTGTGTGCCTTAGTGCAAACCCGCTCTTTATGTCCCTCCTCGCCGCAGCGACGACATAGTTTGCTCCTATCTATGCCCTTGCACTCGTAGGCTTTGTGGCCGGACTCAAGGCACCGATAGCACCTATCCACTGAAGGCGGCTGGGGTATGCTAATAGGGCATACCGACCAGCCGATCTTCAGCTTCCCTCTCTCGGTTACCTTTTTGGCATCCGCCTTCAGTAGCCTGAGGTAGGCTACCTGGGTGCCAGAGGGTCCATCTCTCAATCGCACAGAGGCCCGCTCGATTGTGACGTCGCAATGTTGCTTAACGGCTGCGACGACGTCTTCTGCGGTCGTGAACTCGTCCAGATGCTTGCACTGGAGAGTCATTTCCGCCCCTAGCGACCTGACTTGGGCGCCCTCACCAATGACCTCTTGGGCCAAGGCCTTGTATACCGCACTAGATTGTGCGCCTCGCTTCAGCACCAGAAGCATTTCTCCCGTGTTGGTGCGTCTCACGCTACGCACATCTCGCCCAAGGGCCGAAAGGCTTTCGGCCGCCTTCATCGACTTTAGGACATCGGAATATTTGTCCTTGTCGGCTTTCAACCACAAGGCCTCGCCTCTGTCCTTGGCCTTCTTCGCGGGCCGCGGTACCTCCGGTGTCGGTGCCGGCTTTTTCTTGGTGACCAGCGTCCAGGGGTTTGGGTCCCCCTGCCCCGGTCGCGCCGGGTTGCTGGTACCAACGCTCTGCTCAGCGAGGTCACTCTCGCCCTCGCTTACCTCAGCCAGACGGCGTTTGGCCTTAACGGTTGCACGCCGTGTGGTGTCGGTTTTTGCACCCTCGCCTGGCGACTTCCTAGGGCGCTTCGCGTTCGACGACGTCTTGCGATTGCCCTTACCCTTGCCTTTTCCCTTCGAGGGGAACTCGGCCGCCGCTTCGAGCGACGTGGCTGCTCCGTAGAAGGTGAAGGCCACTGTCTGAGTGCCCGTATCGACCTTCTCTTTTCCCTCCCTCTTGGAGGCCACTGTCTGGGTTTCTCTGTCGGACTTCTCCCGATCTTCCACCCTCTTGGCATAAGCCTGCTGTTTCTGTCTTGCGACAAGAACAGTTTTTCGGAGTTCCAGGAGACTCTGTTTTAACTCCTTGCTTATGGTTTGCTTTGCGCTAGTGTACTCGATTATTGCATCGAGCTGCTCCACCACTTTGCGCATCGCCGGTAATGGCCCGTCCGGTGCGTTGGTAGGGCTATTTCCTACCGCTGCTGGGGGGTCACTGGTGCTTTCAGATGCAGCACTCATCGCTCCACTACTCTCCCCACGGGGGAGACCTCGCCAAACCACCTCTAGCGAAGGGGTTTGGCACCTCCGACTGTTTATTTTTATTTTTTGTTGACTCCATGTTTAACCGTTGTGTGTCCAACGGGTACCTTTTTAAGTTTCAATTAATGAAATTCCCATGTTTTGCCTATAGCTGGAAATTGAAACTTTGTGACATCTTAGAACTTCACTGTTAATAATAATATTGATATAGTAAGGGGGGGAGTGAGGAGGGGCTCCTGAATTTTTTTACTACGTAACAGGCCGACGTGGGTACCCGGGTACCCACAAAACTGAAATTTCAATAACTAAGGAAATTTCCAACCGATTTCGACACTTTTGGGTGTTTTGGATTCAAGAACTCATCCACTTTAAGACTTGGTAAAAATGAATCGGGTTACTTCATACGGTTCCCGGGAATCCGGATTTCCGGAAGCAGGTTCCACTGATGGGATACTATTTGTGAACTTCAATGGAATACTAGCAATATGGGTATCAAAATTCTTGGAATCTCATCAGTAGGCTGTATCTCGTAGTTTTGGAACCATTTGGTGATTTGACCCCGGAACGGACATTCCGGAGCAGGGTCCCGTGGGGCCGTGAGTGGTCATTCCATTCCAATTCCATTTTTCAAATTGCCATAGGGTCCCGTAACAATAAATAACATACTTCCGAGACAATTTGAAGAGTTTTTATACTCATGTTGCTAGGATTTTATTAAAATTTACAAATCATTTCCTAGTACTGGAACATTGCTCCGGAAAATCCGGATTACCAAGAACCAGATGCATTAATCCAGTTCAATTTCGCAAAATCAAAAAGTGGACGAGTTCCTGAATTCAAAACATCTAAAAGTGTCCAAATCGGTTAAAGGAAGCCATAGTTATAAGCATTTCAATTTGTGGGTACCCGGGTACCCACGTTGGCCTGTTAAAGGTGTTTTTTTTTGTTGGACACATAACTGTTAATCCCACGAGTAGCGCGAGAATAGATGTCCGCCACGCCAGAGCTCCGCATTAACGTGGTAAGGGACGCTTACTGTGGGGGTTGCCCAGGTACCCCACAGGCTCCGTTAACGATCGAGCATCTTTTTCACCCCCTCGATCACTCATCCCTCGGCACGGGTCGCTTCACGCCTTGGAATTGGGGTTATGACCTATCTTGCTTTACGTGGTGACCTCGGCCCAGATCATCACAACCATCCTCCTTTACCAGGGCTTTGGACCTGTAGCTCTGGTTCTCAATAGTTCCATAGTACGTATATTATTACAGACATGCCACTATTGAGATCCGTCATTCGCTAGCGGAGTTACCACACGGCCTCTGGGCAGGTTCATCTGTACACATCGAAATTTGATAATCGAAACTCAACAAAACTTCACCGAACTACCATCAGCCGAGAGTCTCAGCAAACCCCCAGCCAACAAAAAAATCGTCAAAATTAAGTGGATCATCGGTGAAAAAAAACTTCGTTGTGTAAAGTGAACGTTCCGCTGCGTAATGCAGCATACTGGGGAGTTCGCCCAACTCTTCCCAGGCTCCGTTCGCCATTGAGAATGTTTTAAACCCCCTCAACAATTTTACCCATAGCACGGGTCGCATGACACTATGGAATTGGGGTTCCTTGTTTGGTAGATTTTTACCACTGGAACAGGTAGTCCGTAGTGTAATTCTTAGCCGGTTGAAACAACCACTACCGACACTACACGGCTTATCTAGGCTGTTCGGAGAAAGAAGCTGACATTAAAGGACAACTTCCATAGATGGCCGAACAGCCATACTAGGCAAGTTGTCCTGGCAACTACTGAATAGTTGCCATGTGATAATTGAGTTTTCAGTGGCCGGTTAAAGCCATGGTCGGCAAGCCGCAGTGGTGTTTCGAAAAATTTGGGAAATTTTTTCGAAATCACTGAGCACTGCTGATGGACAAACGCTTTTGTTTGGAGACACGTTTGTAGATTCCTTCAATAAATGCGGTGCTCGGACGAAGCCCAGGCCCGTATCTTTTCTCTTATACAACTTGGCAGCGCGGGCTCAGGACGAACGAAGCCAATCACTACAGCTGCTCTGACCAATTCGTCAGCCTATTCACTTCCAGTAATGCCAGAATGTCCGGTCATCCAGACAGTGTAGATAGTGCTTAGTCCTTCGACTTGTGCTCGGCATGCGATCACTAGTTTGGGCTATGATTTGTCTGAACTAAGGACCATTTATTGTAACCTGATTATCGGAGCAGAAGTTTATAACTTTTCCGAACAAGCTCTGTTGAAGGGCCGCGAAGATTTCTGCTTGGAATGCAATACAGTGTCTACCCAGCAAGTGAGACCGTTCCAATTTCATTTCACGACAGTAGAGAGCAGCACCAGCACGTCTCTTCCTCAGAGAGCCGTTTCAGAACATTTGCGTCTATTCTTATCTCTCCATATATCCCGATAACCACACCTCTCGAGAGGGAATCTGCACATGGAATGTCCTTTACGGAAAAGAACATGTGAGTGTAATATCGCTGGGAACAAGAATATCTTCACTCCATGTAACCATTTGGGACCATAGTCGTGTATGACTTGTAGCAAGATCTACATGGTTACTGCTCCAAAGCCCAGTGACCTGCAGTCTGTATATATGTATACGATAGTGCTTCTTCTTTAAAAAGCACCAGTCAACGCCATTCTTTGCAGATGGTTTAGCTTTGACTGGACCGCAACCACCTCTCCCCTCTGCCACCATACAAGGCATCCGAATGACAATATTTGACGTACAATTGTCGTGTAAATTCAATTGATGTATTTGGGTTTGAGACCCCAGGTTGTTTCAAAAGTTCGTCTGCCCGAAGGCCATGCGCGGTATTTTGACTCTAAATACAGTGTAAGCAGAAGTTTCTTTCATTGGAGTGACAAAAAAAAACCCGAACTAAAGCAGCAGTACTGCCATTCTGCGTCAATCGAGCGAATTTACGTATCTAGTTTCGGATCAGGTTTCTTTCGACAGGATTTCGGTTTGTCTAAATGATTTAAACGATTTTTACAATACACAACAATATTTAATAATACATTATGGTTATACATATTTACAAGTTATTCGGATGTTTACGCGAAGACAACTCTGGCAAGGAACTGTACAAAATACCAGTTTCTCACACGAACATCCGTGGATAATAGTTTTTAATATCTTAGTATCAGTACATACCTCTCTCTGTGGTGGTATTTTTACATTCTTTCTTTATACGGACGGACTCGCAGAAAGAGCTCACTGTGATCTTATTTCTTAGTAATGTTATTGTCATTTTCATTCCTACAATTGTATTATAAGTTTGACCGATTTATGACTGACTACAGCAATTATTATCGTCGTATTTCATTATAAATAAAATACGTACAATTGACCTAACTAGTTGATTCCCGGCGATTTTCACTACACTAAAATAAATATCTATAACAATAATGAACAATTTAGTTCCTACACAGCATTCATTAAACTAACCTATTCAGAAATTTTGAAGTTGATGGTTTGCTTCAGGATCTAATAAGTTACACAAACTGGAATAAATTTAAGTAATATATGATCGTTGAAAATGACTGAATGTCGTAAGCTTAAAACCTATTTTGAATAATACACATGTGGTGAATGTGAGTAAACTGATAAACACGAACAAGGTTCCATAGTTTATTACTATTTCGGTTCCATTTGCATTAATGAATTTTTAAACTTTACCAGTATCAAAAATGAACATCGGCACTCTTGTATAAACTAAGTAAGGAAAATAGTCAGATTCATGCACATTTCCGGCTTTATACTTTGGTGAATTTAAAAAAATTCTTTTCTACAGAACTTTAAAAAGATCGAAATTTTTTTGGCCTAAGGTTTAGGAATCCTAAACAATTACTAGAAGTCGGTTCAACACCTCTTTGGCATACCACGAGCGTACTGAATATTTTGAATGAGCTTTTCTCGTAACCATTTTGATGTAACTTGGACAAATCCGTTTTGATCATTTCACAGTTTCAGATTCAGCTTCAGTTTTATACCGATACGAATGATATTTTCCAATACTTTCCATTTCAAAGAGACACCATTTCCAGAAACGTTGAAAACATGCTACGTATTATTCTATGAAATCGAAAAAACAACTTTAGCTTTTGGCTTCAGGTCAAAACTTGAAAGAAATAGTGAATTTGCTAAAACGCTATCTACTGGAGGCGAATTTAATTTTTTGATGACTGTTGAAGTGTTTCTGGACTGTCCTAGATTTTTTTCAGCATTTTTTTATTTTTCTGTAGACGCAGATGAATATGACCAATTTATATTCAATCAATTCGAATATTTATAACTCTGCCAAAGACAAGACATGACAATAGAAGGAGAGGAAAGGGGGTCAGTTTTGTTCCGATTTAATGACTGAATATTACAGCTCTCACACGGATCAATTACAAATCAACATGAAACATTTTTTGCCAATTAAGGTGGAACACAGGTCGGAAATGTAGTGTGGAAAGCGATCCTGTTTTCAACACAGCTAAAGATTGCAAAAGCAAGAACGTTAAAGGTTAAGCACTGTTGAAGGGCGTCAATCGCAAATATCGAGAATTTCTCATAAATTCCTCCCAAAATTAGCCGAAACAAGTACATATACTGCACTACTGAAACTTTGGTTTCATTTGAATAACTGTAACCAATCTAAACGATATTTACATCATTGAAGTAGATCATAGAGAATTTGAAAGGGCATCTGGGCCTTTTGAAATAGAGGCAGTGAGAATTGTGCTGACTATAAACTGTGACAATACAAAAGTCAATGGATGGCTACAATATCGAGTTATCGATGAATTCATATATCCTGGGCACTGGTGATGTTAGCTAACAACGTAAAAATAAGTTTTTCGGCTTCGAATAATCCTTCATACAAATCTTGCTCTATACAAATCACTGATACTCCCTGTTGCTCTACAGCGCTATGAGGTGTGGTCATAAAATAAGACTGACTGTCTCGTGCTCGGTCTGTGTGATAGAAGAATTCTATGCTCAATATTCGGCAGCACAATGTACATTAGACTGGTTCAATTTTTGACTTTTAGCTCCACCAGGCTTTATTGATTCCTTTTATGACCCTTAGTAATTGTGCAAAAATTTGGTACCGATCGGTTGTCGGGACCCTCCAAAAATTTCCATATTTATATGGAAATTAGTATGGAAAATCGGTTAAAATTGAAAATAAATTCTTGAAAAATCACCTCATCAATCAATTCATAAGAACGCTATATATTTCTAAAGGTATTCTTCTACTGAACACATTCGTGGAACATTGTAAGTTTGTGAAAATTTGCTGAGAAAAGTTATTAACTAAAGAAGCAGCATGACATCAAAACAAGTGGATTTTATTATTAATCATAGCAACCCTGTTTTAAGAGCTCCATTGTTATACAAGTGTAAACGAGGCTTACCAATAAACGCTCCCGTATGGCAGATGCAGTTGTTCAAACAGGGTTGCTATGATTAATAGTAAAATCCACTTGTTTTGATGTCATGCTGCTTCTTTAGTTAATAACTTTTCTCAGCGAATTTTCACAAACTTACAATGTTCCACGAATGTGTTCAGTAGAAGAATACCTTTAGAAATATATAGCGTGCTCATGAATTGATTGATGATGTGATTTGTTAAGAATTTATATTCAATTTTAATCGATTTTCCATACTAATTTTCATATAAACATGGAAATTTTTGGAGGTTCCGTAGACACAACCGATCGGTACCAAATTTTTGCACAATTACTAAGGGTCATAAAAGGAATCAATAAAGCCTGGTGGAGCTAAAAGTCAAAAATTGAACCAGTCTAATGCACATGTTTACAGCAGAAGGCTGACCGCACTCGCTGGCTGTGTGCAATCGAGGATGAGGCACGGGCTGTGGGTGTGCAAGAGGTCTGGGGACGGGAGGTCCAAGCTTGAGCAGCTTTGAAGTCTGAAATATACTGATCATGGTTTGGAATACTACGATTGATTGGCCACGCTGATGTTGACGAACATAATATTTGCCACAATAAATTTAAATTATGATTACTTTTAATAGCGAAATTTCTTTTGTACAGAGTACACAAAATTATCAATCAATATACCTGCACGATGACAATCATAAAAAAATAAATTATTGACTCAAAATATTTAATCAATATAATATCGAAAGAAAGTCAATGCAATTTTTTTGCATTTTTTTTAAACTGATGGTCTTTGATATTCATTATAAAATTGATTTCACAAAAAATAAATGTAATTGTCCTTGAGAAAAAAAAATCGCTAAATCGTGTGATTTTTTGAAATAAAAGAAAACAATTAAATATTAATAGATTCATTTCGCTGTCGTAAATATTTCGCTAATAAATATCCCTTTATTTACGCACTATATTTACATTTTTCGGGATAGTATTATTCAGCATTTCGACACCTAGCTTTGTGCGTCATTTTGGATATAACTGACGTAGCACCACTATTTTCTTCAGCCGCCCTTTTCGGGTCAGACGCTCTTTGAAGACGCTCCGAACATGCGACCTTCGGTTTTCCTCTTCCCTGTCAGATCCAATCGGGGGCGGTTACCTGATCTTCACTAAAGTTTGTCGTACCGCAGCTGGTACCGCGTGTAAACACAGGGCCAATAAGTTTTTCGCTAATTATCAATGTCTACAAATTTCGGAATCAATATTGCTGTCAATAATGCAAATTATTTAAAGTTTTCTTATGACGAACTCAAATTCTATGGGCAGTGAACCAAACTCGGTCCACAACTGGGGAACCAAATACTTCAATAATTTGAGCCAATCCGTTGAGCAAAGCTAGCAGACACTACTCCAACCAACAACGGCTTCAAATTGAAAGGGTGATAATAAGAAAGAGGAGGGGGGGGGGGGTGGTATATACTAAATCTTATTTCCTATAGTTATGCTACTAATTCTTACAAGCTATATGAACGGTCTGGATAAATACATCAGTGGTGTTGAGCTGTACACAACACCCCTTATTCCCATAAACCTCCGTAGATTGTTTAACACAGTCATTATTGATAAGTTTAATTATCTGGTACATTTACTGTTTCGTACAAAACTACACTACACTAATTATTCATAATCATATTTGATCTTTGCAGGGTGTCTTTTTCGTAAGTTTTAATCGTGCAACTAATAGTTCCAATGAGGGAAATTCAAATTGTTTAGAACTCTTACACGAATTCTGAAATTTGTTGGACTTGAAACACAGCTGTTTGTTTGAAATTTGTTTGTTCAGCTTTCGAAAGCAGGAATAATCTCCGACGTTGTTTATATGTTGTCTTTGATTGGAAATTTGAAAAAAAAATGTTTTAGAAAAATAAGAGAAAAAAATATTTGCTTTTTTTTTCAGCATAACATTAATTGACAATTCTGCTGTTATTCGCGAAAAGAGGAGTATCCTTCAAACGTTTAAAAATGCTTCCCTTTTACGTCTCAAAATCCCTGAAATCGTTACTTTACGACCCCAGTAGTCGTGGAAAATAAAATATTAATGATAAGATTAAAATTTATAAAAACACAGTATGCATCGAACTACTATTTAAAATTGTGCTTACATTCTATCCCTGTTCGGAACATCCGAAAAAGATATTGCTTTACCAAGTTCATTCCGGACCACAAAGAAGTCAAATGCGGCCTATGTTGCTTTGTATTGTATGTCAACAATAATACTACCGTGCTAAATTTTAACGGCTTTCGGATTCTATTTTCAAGTTAATTACTATCGCTGTTCCCGAATACATTTACAATGATGCAGCTAGGTTATTCATAATATTTTTAAGACTAAGCGAGTGTTATTGAATTCTGTGGGGTTGAATAGTGGATAACTGGCTCTTAGTACCAGATAAGACTCTTACCATTAGATAACGATATAAATATTCAAAACTAATTCAACTAAAATGATTTTTGTAGGATTGTCAACAATTTGCAACAATTTTCAGCTGGATAAAATTATAGTTCTCTTACAATTTACCTCCGCTGGTTAATGATCGAAAAGTACTCAAGCCCGGTATACGATTAACAAACAAGTTGTAGATTCTTCATCTCAAATGTTGCCAAAATATTGCGCAATTCTATTTATTTTTCTAGATTAAAGACAATTCCCGGTCCAATGACTAATTTATTTGGATAAGTGGCTTGAGATGGGAATCTCTATGGAAAGATCCCACAAAAAAAACGACCGGATTGAATGATAGTTACTACTTAAAACCCGTTGGAAGCTAATAGCCGACTGTATGCTAAGTAGTTTCAAAACATAAATCATACATCGTCGCCGTTGTGCTATCTTATGACAAACGCCATTTTGGAATAAACTGAGTAAGATCTACCACATTCAAGCGTCTGGAAAATCTCTACAAAGAGGCGTTTTCAGAAATTTGAAACTCTGCTTGGTTACTGTGATATAGCGAGAAACGGGATGAGAAATCGTAAGTTTTTTGCTGTACTTCACTGTAGCTTGGTTTTAGATATAGAAATTTTAGATAATTTTATATGTAAAAATGCCTCAGGAACACAATGGAATAATAATTTTTAAAAGAATAATATATGTTTTGCTAGAAAACTGCGGATTTACTTTAATACTGGATATACTGCATGTTTGGCAACACTGTAACCAAAAATGACTATTGACTAATGATTGCTTGACCAATTTTCTTTAAAATGCATGAATTGTTTCTAGATCAAATTTAGCTGAAGATATGAATAAAAGTTAATAATTGATACTTTATTTGTATGGAAAGTTGTCCATGCACG
Organism: Topomyia yanbarensis; assembly: GCF_030247195.1. Classification (NCBI taxonomy): domain Eukaryota; kingdom Metazoa; phylum Arthropoda; class Insecta; order Diptera; family Culicidae; genus Topomyia; species Topomyia yanbarensis. Next base: position 19,868,796 of record NC_080672.1, read on the forward strand.
ATTATGATAAACCATACGAAATTTGTTATGACACGTGTGAGTGTGTGACTTTTGTTTACGTTTTCAACGAAAATTCCCAATATGGTCAACAGATCTTCGTAATATTTGAGAGACTAATACAGAATAAAAGAAGCATAAATTGTCTTCTCGAAATTTTGTTACCATTACCTACCAAGTTTCAAGATATTCAATTTCAAATTTTAAAAAATCGTTTTTCACGACATGCGCTAAATGGTGCTTGTCATAAGTGACGATATGTAATAAGCGGCACCTGTTGGACGATTGGTTGAACTTCGTCCAACGTTGCCCCGACGACGATTCCTCGTTGAAAGATTTTCAAACATCATCTTTCTTAGGGGTTTTTAAAACATTCAACCCATTCATGCCCATGTTGTTTGTGGACAACAACGTTTATAAACAGCTACAACTTTTGATTAGAGCAAAATTTCCTCACAAAAACAAGTAAGGCTAATAAATGTGACTATTGACTTTCATTTGAGTATTAATAGTGTCAATGACCAGCTCTAGAACTGACGCTATTGCAATTAGTCTGATTGGATTCCGATGGAGCAGTGCTGCCAGGAACAGTTTACGTTGACGACGGAAAATGATTTTTTCATATATCTTCGTTATGTTGCAATATTATTGAAAATTGATAAAACTTATCAATTTAGACTGTCTTTGGCTACATTTTCCACGCAATTGGACTATTGTAAATATTCTATGAGAATTGTATTGAGCATTGGAAGGTAAGAATTGAGCTGCTTCTAGCACTGCGAGGGAAGCACCTATCTTTATGAAAAAAAGGAAAAACCATACATGCACGAGAAATAAGTTGGGCATGAAAGGGTTAAACAACGCCGTAACTTCAGTTGCCGCCGGTCAGCACCGCTTGCTTGGATTTTGATGGATAAAGAAAACTTGCTTGACTGGTGCAAAATTAACAGGGAGAAAGGTAATCTAGAACGAATGGCAGTAACTGTGGACAAACTGGTGCCAGTCGGTTGAATCTTCTCATTGAATCTTCTCATTGATTTTGAGAAAGTGAATATGGTAACTTGTGTGAAAGAGTGCGTAAGAATCAATCGGTTAAATCGTGTGAAATACTTTACTTTCAGATAAGTATAGTGCGTAGTCATACAGACTATGATTGTTCTGTGATTTTCAGATTTCATTTCGCTGCGGATGGCTTTATAAGCTTGCCCGCAGTGGAAGACGCAGTGTTATATTGTTCTTTGGTATTATCCCGCTTCTCCAGCTGTAGTTTAATTCTAGAGAAAATTTTCAATAGGACGTAAGCAACAATGAGAGATTCTCTTTGAGGTCTTTCTCTTCTGTTCATTACTCGGCCATTTCGACATTTACTACTCTACTCTTTGCATAATATTGTAGTAAAAACCGTCGGCTTGCGATATGTACTGGAAAATTAGTACAAAGTGCTGTAATGACGTCGTAATAAACGAAAGAGAAAGTAAACAAAGAGAGGCTCTCAATGTTACTTACGTTCTATTGTAAATTTTCTCTAGAATTTGCCTATAATGAGCGGCCTGTGTGCAAAGTGTACGGGCACGGTGAGTCTCGCCGAAGGCCTTGTTGTATGTCTTTTTTGCGGAGATAAATATCATCAAAAATGTTCCGGGTTAACAAAGGCCATGGTAAATTGGGTGGCTGATAATGCAAGTCTTTGCTACAAGTGTGCGAAATGTTTATCAGATCAGTCTTCTGGTGTGTAGGATGTTAGTTCGATATCCATTGAGTTGAATAAGAAGATGGAACAATTCGCTTCCATTTCTCAGTCTCTCACTGATGCCCGAAAAAAACATCGATGCACAGATAAACATCGCAGTAGAAAACGGAATAGAAAAACTGATCAGGTCTTTCAACAACTCTCTCTCGAGAGAGAGAGAGAGTAAATTAGCTAGCTTGGAAAACAGTGTTGCCAAAAAGTTGGAAGATTTGAAAAGTTGTTTTAATGAAAATGTTAAGCGTGAAATTGAATTAGTTGGAATGAACAGAAAGAGGAATTTTAGTAATAGGAAGGTTCATTTTGAATCTGACGGGAATCCCAGTAGAAAACGAAAAATTTTGACGAATAAAGAAGATGAACCGATGTTAATTGAAATAGACGATTACGGAAGTAATGACGAGGTTTTTGATAAAAATAGTAGAATTACTTACGCGAATGTTTTGTCGGGAGCTACTGGGACGAATAAAATTAGAACTAGAAGTCAAACGAAACGTAAGGCTCGCCCGGTCATTGTGATTAAACCAGTCGAGCCGTTGCAATCGAGTGATGACACGAGGAAGGAATTAAAAAATAAATTGGATCCAAAGGTGAACATTGTAAGCAATCTGGGCGAAAAGTATAACGCTGTTATACCGATACCCGGTAAACCGTAGTTGAAAATAATGGGGATGAGTGATCGATACTCTGAGGAAGTTTTCGTTGACTTATTAAAGAATCAGAATGAGGGCATTCCGGTCGATTATGTTAAAGTGGTTGCCAATTTCCAAAATCCACGCTTCAAATATAACAAATACAATGTTATAATTGAAGTTGATAAGGACACTTATAGCGGCCTGATGTCAGCCCGTGCGGTAAACATTGGTTGGGATAGGTTTTCTGTTTTAGAGGCCTTTAACGTGCTGCGCTGCTTCAACTGTGGAGAATATGGTCATAAGAGCACGGGATGCGTGAATAAAGAAACATGCTCCAGATGTAATGGAGCACATAGAACATCTGAATGCTCGTCAACTGATTTTAAATGCGTGAATTGTATTAAAAGGAACAATGAACGTAAAATGAATTAGGACGTAAATCATGCGGCATTTAGTAAGCAGTGTTCAGTATATCGGAGACTGCTAGAATTGAAAAAAGTAACGTTTTGTCAAGGGAATAACAACTAACAAACGACATTGTATTTAAGTATAGCTGGGTTATCTACAAACTTTGTCGCAATGCGACATCTTGTAGAAAACAAACGTCCATTGTTGGTTTTAATATCAGAAACACATATTGTTGATGCTGATGCATTTGATCAGTATAGCATTCCGGGTTATAAAGTTGTTTTTTGCCTATCTCATTCCAGACATACCGGTGGAGTTGTTATTTACGCCAAAGAATCGATTAAATTCAACGTTCGGTTAAACGAAGCAGTTGATAATAATTGCTTCTTGGGTATATCAGTTGAAAGAGGCATGCAGATGGGAAATTTTGCAGTAGTATACCATTCTCCTAGTTCAAGCGATCGACGGTTTTTAGAAATTTTAGAAAACTGGTGGGAGAATTTCGTTGACTTAAGTAAACTTAATGTAATTTCGGGCGATTTCAATATTGATTGGCTCAACGATCAAAATTCGAATCAGTTGAAGCAGTTGGCAGAGTTTTTCAATTTCAAGCAAACGGTTAGTGAGTTTACAAGAATTTTCAGACGCAGTAGAACATTGATAGATCACGTGTATTCCAATTTTGATGGGGTTCATTCGTATGTAGAGGCCGATTGTAAAATTTCAGACCATGAGAAAATTTCAATTTTACTGGAGAATGAACCTAACCGTGAAGAGGATAAAGTTAAAATCAAGTGCTGGAAAAGATATTCGAAACAAGCTATGTCTCAACTGGTTTCAAGAAGCCTAGATTTTACGGAATTGAATGGAAATTTGGATAACAAGGCAGCTGTTCTAACTAACGTGTTAAAAGAGTGTACAAATAGTTTAGTTTCTCAAAAGTTTGTTAATTCAAATAACTCGAACAGCTGGTACTCTTTAGATCTTTTGCGCCTTAAACGTAAAAGGGATAAAAAGTACAAGAAATTTTGCAGAACTAATAGTGAACGTCTTTGGAATGGGTACACGCACGCGCAAAATATTTATTCACGGGCCTTGAAGAAGACCAACTGTGAATATATTCAAAGGAAGATCGATCAACATCAAAACAACAGCAAAGCGTTATGGAAAATCCTAAAGAATTTAATTAAACCTAAACGTAGTTCCTCGCAGTCCATAACTTTTAACGGGGTAGAAGAACAATCTGAACAAAGAATAGCTGAAAAATTGAACAGTTATTTCGTCAACAGTGTCCAACTGATCAATCAAAGTATTGAGCTGGTCAGTGAACCCGTGGAAATAACACAGCCGATTAATATTAACTGTAGATTTGACGGATTTCACTCAATCACTTTTGAACAGTTGAAGGATATTTATTTTTCTTTGGGAAAATCGGCTGGTATCGATAATGTCAACGCAAAAGTGATACAGGATTGCTTTCATGTCATCGGACACGATCTGCTGGACCTTGTAAATGAATCGCTGCAAACTGGGCACGTGCCGATAGTTTGGAAGGAATCATTTGTGATTCCTATTCCCAAAGTTACTGGGACGGATAAAGCCGAAGAGTACCGCCCCATTAACATGTTGCACACATTAGAGAAAATTTTAGAACTTGTTGTTAAGGGCCAGCTGATGAGTTATTTGAATAATAATAATTTGCTAATTCCGGAGCAATCGGGATACGGAGAGGGACACTCTTGCGAAACCGCTTTGAATCTAGTGTTAGCAAAATGGAAAGAGAAAATCGAGGTTAAAGAGACTATTTTTGCTGTATTTTTGGATCTGAAACGCGCTTTTGAGGCAATTTCGAGACCGTTACTTTTGAAAACTTTAGAGCGATTTGGTATCGGAGGGATAGCACATAAGTGGTTTGAAAACTATTTATGCGATAGAACTCAGAAAACTAGTTTCAACGATTTTGTATCTAGTCCTCTCGGCAATCCTCTTGTAGTGCCGCAAGGTAGTGTCTTAGGTCCTATTTTATTTATTATGTATATAAATGACATGAGGCGAGTTTTACGATTTTGTGACTTAAATTTGTTTGCTGACGACACTATTCTGTTCATTTCAGCTAAGGATATAGATGAAGCCGTGGCGCATTTGAATTGAAGATTTGCATTCCCTTGCTCGTTGGTTAAAATTTAAACAATTAAAGTTAAATGTTGCTAAAACTAAATACATGATTATCTCTTTGGCTAATACTAGGCCTGACGTTAACGTTGAAATACACCTCCATTTACGAACCAAACCGGGGGTTCGTAAATTGAATTAGTTCGTAAAAAAAGTGTTCGTTATTTGGGATTTAGTTCGTAAAAAAAGTTTGCTTCACATTCCTATTAATATTCGTTGGTTGAGCAATATTCTCGATAACCCTGACAATATTGGTATTTTTGGAACGGGCTTGACAAGTAGATGCTGAAAATGGACAATTGGAACCTTTTCTAAGTTCAATATGACGATTGCCGGTTGAACAATATTCTTCATAACGAACAATATGGGTTCTATTTCCGTCATTCACTTGTCAACCCTACCCCGAAAATACCCATATTTTTGAGGTTATAGAGAATTGGATTCCAATATGGCTCAAGACATCGATTTCCGCCATGCACTCGTCAACCCCATTCCGAAAAAAACCCATATTGTTGAGGTTATAGAGAATTTATCTAAACCGGAAGTCGCCATCTTGGATTCGGAAATGGCTCAAGACATCGATTTCCGTCATGCACTCGTCAACCCCATTCCAAAAATACCCAACTAATATTAGTAACAATTAACTAAGAATATATAAGTATATAACTTCATGCTGTAATGTACGAACTCAAACTTTCCAAAAAGAGTTCGTTATTTCGAATTTAGTTGGTAAAAAAAGTTACGTAAATCGAATATTACGTAAAAAAAGAGTTCGAAAATGGAGGTTTCAGTGTAAATGGTGAGACTATTGATCGCGTTAGTGAATTAAAATATCTTGAAATAATCATTGATGACAAGTTAACCTTTAAGTCTCATATCGACAATGTCATCAAAAAGATTGCTAAAAAGTATGGTATATTGTGTCGTCTGAAAAATGATTTAACAATCAGTAGTAAAATTTTATTATATAAATCTATTGTTTCACCACATATTGACTTCTGCCCGTCCATTTTGTTTCTTGCCAATCAAACACAAATATTGAGGTTACAGCGATTGCAAAATAGAATCATGCGATTAATTTTAAAATGTAACAGATACACTTCCTCTAGTTTCATGCTAAGCGCATTACAATGGCTCTCTGTGAAGCAAAGAATTTATTACTTAACAATGGTGTTCATTTTTAAAATTATTAATGGAATGCTGCCTCGATATTTGTGTGATCGAATTGAAAGAGGAAGTGATGTGCATATAGGTACAACACTAGAAATGCGTCGGATGCAAGAACACCAAAGTTTTTATTTAGTAGATCACAGAACTCCTTGTTGTACAAAGGAATAAGTTTTTTCAATTCGATGCCTAGACATATTAAACGGGCAGCAACATTAGCGGAGTTCAAAACACTACGTATTTCACATGTAAAATCTGCTTTGTAGACAGATTTTTTGGATTTTTATATTTTGGAGTAACTTGAATAACTATGTAATACCACGAAGATTGTATTTTTTTTCACTTCTAATATTTGCATTTAATCACACTAAGTTATTATATTCGCTATGATGATGATGGATTTTTGTTACCGTAAACCGGGGTGACTTTGATCATCGAGGTGACTTTGATCACTCGAAACTTTTTTTGTAGATCGCTTATTAAACCAGAATAGTCGACCGAATCATTTTAATTGAGAATGATTTTTACTCTAAACTTATAAAATACTGTTCGGTTTTGGGTACAAAAACTACAAAAAATCGAAATTTGACTTTACGAAGCTTCGTAAAGTGTCTATTTTTTATAAAACAAATAAATCTCAGATTTGAGCAAAAGTAATAAATTACAAGCGAGATATTATTTTCCTTTAGATTGGGATATGCCAAATTTAGTTTTAAGAGTTTGTTTATTTTAAATACATTTTTTGTGAAACTAGTTGGCAATTATTTCAAATTATTTTAGGCTAAAATTCACAACATTTTTTTTATTGTTCAATATTCCAACGTTTTAAAAAGATATGAAACTTTTTGTACATTGACAAAGCACTGAAATAAAACAATTTTAGCAGTTTTAAAGGTTTTCAGAATCTTTTATTCGAGTTGGACACAAATTATACGAATTTTGGTTACTCGAATTTCAAATACAATGAAATACTTTGTATAATACCAATTAACATCTATTTAACAATGAGTATCTTTCCCGAATTAGTTTAACCAAACATTTGAATGAAAAACATTGACATCAATAACTTAATGTGGGTGAACATGGAGGTTATCAAAATCACCCCGGAATACGAAAACGAACTTCAACTTGAAATCATTTTTGAAAAAAAAAATAGCTGTAAGCGGACAATATTAGGTAAAACCATCCAATCTTGTTCTCCATTCATCAGTACATGGTTTAAAAATATTAAACTTGAAAAAAATGTGTTGCGTCTAAAAATATGTAATGATTACATCGAAAAGTGATCAATGTCACCCAGGTTTACGGTACTTGTTTATTAAAGTTATTAAAAAATAATGAGATGCCTACAAAAGTCTGAGCCACGCGCGCGCTAAGCAGATAGAGACTAACTTGAAATCGAACATGGCGACCAGCACTAAAAGCTCATCGGGTTGAATCGAAACTGTTAGACTTTTGTTGTGATCAGGGTCTGATTTGATGATGGAGTTGTGTTGACTTTGCTCGACAATAGAGTTAATCTCGGTTATTGCTGCGATAGTGGTAATAACGGAGTTAGCTCGTTGAGTATGGGGCTTGATGACTCCTTCTGATAACTAACTAGATATCGGGTTCAATTCCTGATCAATCAAGGATGTTCTCGGATAGGAATATCCCTTGATTGCCTTGGGTTAATGGTAGGAAACTTTCAATAAAGGGGTCTGATGTGGATGATATAACTCGACCGGACTCTGCACTGTCACTAGGCTCGTCACTGCTCACCTTAGCAGGTGGTAGTACCGATGTCTTGGTCAGGCGGGAGGAGTCTTACAGAGAATTATCGGAAATGGAAACTATTGGGTTCAATTCCCGATTCTATCAAGTATCTTCCCGGAATGGAAATTTTCTTGATGGACCCTGGTTGTTGGCGAAATATTCGAAATGTATCTGGTTACGTTTTTTTGAAGGCTATGTCTGCAAATTGAACCAGTCCGTTTCTTTTTGTTAACTGATTTTGTTATGGATCAAAATATTAATTATCTTTTAGATAAATCGTTCAGCTCACACCTTTGTAGGGGTATGAGGTAGGACCATCATCATCATCATCTTTCAAAAAATTGTTGGTTTAATGGAGTAATATAAGTTTGCCGAAAACATCCGAGAAAAACATATTAGGTCAAAATAACTGTACAGATTTTTTCAGTATAAATCATGGCAACTCTGTTTGAATGGCAGGTGTCTGCTATTTGCGAGTTTTAACTAGAACAAACGAGAACTGTGATGGTATTTTTGGAAATAATTGCTGTTTCACTGGACATGGAAACATAATTTGACCTGTTTAGCTAACGAAATTCACTGATGCTTCTGGTCGATTTCACAAATTGTTCTGCAAATACTAACTTTTTCCATACTCTGAATTTCGTCATGATAACTAATAATAATAGTTTAAGTTTAACATACCAAAAGAAAGAGGAAATTCTACGGAAGGCTATCCAATTGGTTTTGGTGGCCAACATGTACGAAGGCATAAGATTCGGGAGAGGTTTCTGCCGCTGTGCTCAGAATACTAACACTTTTCTATCGGGGAAACGGCTTGGATCTTTACAAGCTGAAAAATCCACTCACTTATATTAGCCTGATCATATGACCATGTTTCAGCCAACTTTAATGAATTCTGAATCGGTAAAATGTCATCCTCGCTTAGTTTCGCTGTACGCACGTCTTTGGAGTGGTTCAAGGTGCTCATCACAGCATGCTGTGCGTTTGACTGTCATCGTTCGTTCGTTTACGTTTTGTGAGGTTTAAGGTGAAGATATGTGGAAGCCAGCAACGCACGCTTGTTGCTAGGCACCGACGCGCTTGTTTACATTGAGAAAAATGGAATTCGAAGTGAAAATTCAAACGCACAAATGAGAGTTTTCGGATATTTTCCATCGGTCATCTGCATATTGGCAGAAAATTTGAAGTTTTGTTAGTAAACGATTAAAGTTTCACGGGTGTTTTTGTAGTGGTGTGTTTAAAGTGCATTTGAAAAAGTGCTCTAATAATGAAAAGAAGAAAAATAAGAGTGTTTCGAAAAGAAACCCCAAGTGAAGAGGGGTGATATTTTCGCACAAAATAAGAGCTACAGATGGAATTCTGTCAAAAACTCGGGTCCATTATATAGGAAAATGTTCTAGCTTCCTCAAGTAGCAGTTTGGTGGTACACCGGCAAGGTTAGTGTATTGAAAAACGTATTTTTATATTTGCTCATGTCAGATACATGGTTAGGCAGGGGAGAGGGGTGTGTGCGGTGTAGGAGCTATGTTTTGGCTCGCATGTATAATGTCCTTAAACCTATCGCAATTCATCACGCAAGTGGATTTAACATCATAAACATCAGTTAGGAGAATAGCGATCTTTGGCTTAACTGCCAGGAAGAAACAGAAAACCCGAACCGTACAAATCGAAACTGGACCAGCAAGCGGTATTTCCTGTAAGGAAGAATAAAGCAATGCCGAAGCATGATTTAGACAAAAAAAAGCTGGAATAATCCAACGTACCGTAAACCGGGGTGACATTGATCACTTTTCGAAGTAATCATTGCATATTTTTAGACGCAACACATTTTTTTCATGTTTAATATTTTTAAACCATGTACTGATGTAAGGAGAACAAGATTGGATGGTTTTACCTAAAATTGTCCGCTTACAGCTATTTTTTCCAAAAATGATTTCAAATTGATGTCCGTTTTCGTATTCCGGGGTGACTTTGATAATCTGCATGTTCACCCACATTAAGTTATTGATATCAATGTTTTTCATTCAAATGTTTGTTTAAACTAATTCTGGAAAGATACTCATTGTTAAATAGATGTTAATTGGTATTATACAAAGTATTTCAATGTACTGTAAAATTCGAGTAACCGAAATTCGTATAATTTGTGTCCAACTAGAATAAAAGATTCTGAAAACCTTTGAAACTGCTAAAAAAAATTATTTCAGTGCTTTATCAATGTACAAAATGTTTCATCCATTTTAACACATTGGAATATTGAACAATAAAAAAAGTTACGAGTTTTAGCTTAAAAAAATTTGAAATTGTCAACTAGTTTCACAAAAAATTGTATTTAAAACAAACAAACTCTTAAAAGTAAATTTGGTACATCCCACTCTAAAGAAAAATAATATCTCGCTTGTAATTTATTACTCTTGCTCAAATCTGAGATTTATTTGTTTCATAAAAAATATACACTTTATGAAGCTTCGTAAAAATAAGGTAAAGTCAAATTTCGGTTTTTTGTAGTTTTTGTACCCAAAAACCGAACAAAATACTCAAAAAGTATAACAAATCAGTATTTCATAAGTTTAGAGTAAAAATCATTTCAAACTAAAATGATTCGGTAGACTATTCTGGTTTAATAAGCGATCTACGAAAAAAGTTTCGAGTGATTTACGGTATCAAGAAGCAGAACAAGTTGAAGATCTATAAAAAAGTATAAAATTGTCTAACAAAGTACGGAGCAAAAGAAACATGCCGGGAGATTGTATTGGTGAGTTTTGCACCGATCGGATTGATAGACGATGGGACTCATGCGAAACCCTTCCAAGTCCACAATATTATTACTGCCGCCATAGGGAGGGAATGCGAACAGGTCGCGTCAAATTGAGAAATTTGTTCGAATGGCCTGGTATGGCAAGCAATATGCTGCTGGGGTTTGCAGTCTTCCATTTTTTTTAAACTACCGAAACTATAAATGCGGAAATATATCGGTCTAGGTGTCTCCAGAACAGGTTACGTCTTTTATATGGGAAGCACAGGATTCCTCCACTGCTTTGGTCTCATTTAGAGACCATTAATCCCTTAAAAGGTATTTCGTTAAGCAAGATAATTAGTCAAAATGAGGGAGGCGGAGGGGAGCGAGTAGTGGTTCAATGGACACAAAAAATTGAATTTTTATACTTTGACCTTAGATAAAAAATTCCTTCAAAGTTGGTTCAAATCCGGTTAGGTCGGTTACATATGCTTTTATTAAGTCGTGCGGAATGGGCTGATGGGCATCAGCGAAATTTAGAAAACTTAGCTGTGGAACCTCAAACGGTAGTGGAAAAGGGACCACCCAGGTGGCTATGTTGCCGCACGCCTTACCTGCTTGCAGGTTGGATGCTGAAAGAGGCTGTGTTAATGGCAGATGCAACGATGAGCGTTGTGGGATCCCATCAGCATGAATGCACACTAGAGTGACAGAAAAAAAATGACCCCTATCGGCCCACCCCTGAGTCGATTCCTAGTCCCACCAGGAGTGTCTGCTCCAAATTTGAGCCAAATCGAACAAGTCTAGCTACCGGACCAACGTACTTGAAGTTTGTATGGGATTTTTCGACAATTTACATGAAGAAAACTTACTTTCGCACATTTTCCCCGCTAGGTGGCACTGTATACATCAGATTATCACCAAAAGTGAAACTTAAGAAGATAATTCCATTATCTACAACTTTGTTGAAGACTGCAAAGCGATCCGACTCGAACAAGAAAAGCTATTAAACTGCCAACACTAACTTTTCAACGGAGAGAGATAGAAATTAGGTGTCTTCTACAAAGTTGTAGAACAGGCATTTTGTAGCAATTCTTCCAAACATCTCGATATTTTATCTCTTTCCGTTGAAAAGTTAGTGTTGGCGCCATCTATGCGGTCACAGGTGGAGCTAAAATTTTCTAACCAAAACATAATTCGTATTATGTACTGCAATTCTTCCGAACATACTATTCAGCTAAATCTAACCATTATTCCACAAAATGTTTAGTTTGTTAGAACTTAGTACTGATACACTACCGTGCACTGCTAGGCCCCATGCAAAACTGACTCAGACATCACTTCGCTAAAAGTTTAATAACTTCTTTCAACAAAGCCGGATTGACTAGCAGTCTTCGACAAAGTTGTAGACAATTAAATTACCTTTCTTATTTTCACTTACAGTGATAATACGATGCATACAGTGCCACCTAGCGGTGATAATGCGCGCTAGTGGGTTTTCTCCATGTAAATTGTCGAAAAATCCCATACAAACTTCAGGCACGTTGGTCCGGTAGCTAGATTTGTCCGATTTGCTTCAAATTTGGAGCAAGTACTCCTGGTGGGACTAGGAATTGACTCAGTGGTGGGCCGAGTGAGTTTTCAAAAATTCTTTATTTTTCTGGGCACTCTAATGCACACGCACAGGGTTGCCGGTTTATGTTCAGCATGCGTTACACTGTCTGAGTATCTCAACTCGTAGTTTATTAACGCTAAATTAAAAATAGAAAATTCAAGCGATAGTAAAATTACTTGATACTTTTCAGAACATTTTGAATTTGGACAACTATACAAAAACAACTACTGTTCACGAACACCAAATAATTATCGTTGATTTTAGCATTGTCCTGTTTTAAACTTTTGAACAACTCTTTCATGTGAGCGATTATGACAAACGTGTTAAAACATTTATCAGCGAATAAGGAATATTGTATGTCGGAGGAGAATGACCCTTAGGGTTAAATCCTCTATAATACATAACATTTATCATATTGTATGTCTGCAACGAGTGTTGATGTTTACCTTAAATATAATTTTAAGTGTTTCTAAGTGTGTACATTTTATTACCTATTTGATATTTAGTAAACCTAATTGATTCTCTTATAGTATGTGCTTTCAGAACACATTTGGATTGTTTAAATACACCTGGCACATGTATCACAAGTACTATTATTTACAGTTTATTGTACCCTTCGTTACCAGTCTAATTTATTTAACTCAACTTTATATGTTAACTCATGACTATTGGTAGCGCAAGTTTTCTGGCCCCTATGATGCACTAAACTAACAGTTTTGTCAGTTTCGTAGAATAAGGATAAAAGTAAACTTAAATCGTCATTTCTTTCCACATCAGTGCAAAGAAATATGCATTTTAACTTAGTGAAGTTCTAAGATGTCATAAAGTTTCAATTTCCAGCTATTTATGGATAAAACATGGAAATTTCATTAATTGAAACCTAAAAAGGTATCCGGGTACCGCGTCGGATACATAACGGTTAAGATATTTATCAATGTTGTTTTCGCTTGAGAACTTATAGAACGAACCTAGGTTAGTTGCTTCAGACAAACGTTTTTAGACGGGCCTGAGTTGGGTTCTTGCAAATCTGCGGCGGTGCTCGGTGGTCAATAATAAATATAACTGGCTTCCGACGATGTTTTCGTGCTTAGGCGTCTTCAGTGAAGTTTCGTAAAATCTGATTAAGCATCTGAATCAGTTAGCACCTTAATTTTTCTTGAGGAAGTATTTCCATTTTCGGAAATATTTTTTTTATTCAACAAAAAAAAATATTTTTGATTCTGCAAACTTGTGGAACAGTTAATTTGGCGTAAATACGTAAGCACGAAAACGTCATCTAAGCCAGTAAATACGTTTGACCGTCTGTTTTCGGTTTGAGACCACAGCAAACTCGAGTTATACTGTAGGTCAGCCCAACCCGATTTTCAACGTTCAACAGCGCCTAACCAAGGTTCGAAGCTGGCTTCAAACGAATGCTTTGACAGCAGTTAAGTTCCCAATTGAGCCAGTATCGGCTTCAAGCTTTGAACGACAACGGCCTACTATAGAGGGATTCCACGAGGATGTGGCCGACCATACAATATGATCGTCTCCGGATACGAACAATGCATTACAGATGGATTTGGAACATGAATCACCATGATTTCCTTTCGCAATAATAGATTTTTACACAAGAGCATTTTTTAAAAAGGGCCTAAAAGATTTTGCATGCATCATTTTCCAAAAAAAAAAAAATGTTCGATTACCTTATTTTATACAACAAAATTAGCTGATAATGAGTTACGGGGAATGAAAGCTTTTGCACAAAAAATATACTGATCAAAATGTCGCATTTTTTTGAACAGCAAAAATTTATGATAAAAATTTAATTCGAAAAACCCATTTTTTATTTTGAGCCGTTCTCAATTAAATCTAAAAGGTAAAGGGCGAACACGAAATTATTGCGACACATTCAACAGGGCATAACTTTTTTACCTTTGGGTAAAAATCAACCAAATTTTGCACACTTTCTCATTGATGTGTATTGTTTACATGCTGTCAAACTCGTGTTTTTCGATTCAACGAAAATGTAGGTGAACCAACGCGAGTCGAGAGAACAAATTCTTTCCAAACACCTGGAATTTCCTGACCTGTCGCACCGGTAGTTGGGAAAAATGTTGAACATCCACCATTCAACCGTCTCCAGAGTGTTGAAGCGGTTCCAGGAGCGGTTGACGTTGGACCACGGCAAAGGAGCTGGAAGAAAACCGAGACCGGAGAACAAAAACACGGAGGGAAAGGTGAAGCGGATGATTAAAGCAAATCCCAAAGTCTCAAGCCGTGATTTGGCTAAAAAGTTCGGCATGTCACAGAGCTACGTCCAGAATGCAAAGAAGAGAGCTGGACTACATACATGCAAGGTACAGAACTTCCCAAACTGCGATGAGCGGCAACAATCGACGGCTAAAACTCGGGCACGGAAGCTCTACGAGAAGATGCTGACAAAATATGGCTGCTGTGTGATGGACGACGAAACGTATATAAAAGCCGATTTTAAGCAAATTCCGGGGTTGGAGTTTTTAACCGGCAAGAGCAAGTTCTATGTGGACGACAAATTTAAGAAGAAGAAAATGTCGAAGTTCGCCTCCAAATATCTCATTTGGCAGGCTATCTGCTCTTGCGGACTGAGGAGTGAGCCATTCGTGACAAAGGGCACAGTAAATGGCGAGATCTACAAATCTGAGTGCCTCGAGAAGCGCCTTTTGCCGTTCTTGCAGCAGCACGACGAAGCTCCGCTATTTTGGCCAGATTTGGCATCATGCCACTATTCTAAAAGTGTCCTGGAGTGGTATGAGGCCAATTCTGTCCATTTTGTTCCAAAGGACATGAATCCGCCAAACTGTCCGGAGCTGCACCCGGTGGAGCAGTACTGGGCAATGATGAAGCGGGAACTTCGGAAGAGCAAGAAGACAGTCAAAGACGAGAAGGACATGTTATGAAAATGGAAAAAAACTGAGAAACTGGTACCGGATGACACTGTAAAGACTTTGATGGAGGGCATCAAGCGAAAATGCGTTCAATTTTACACCCGAGGCTCCATCGATTAACTTTACTTTTGATTTTTGAAGTAAATATATGTATAAAACTACCCTAAAATTTTGGTTTGATTTTAAACATTATGGCATGACATTTTCGGTGTCGCAATAATTTCGTGTTCGCCCTTTAAAGAAATATTTTAATTGTATCTGCGGAATGGAGAAACGATGAAAAAAAGTATTTCTAACAATAACATTACCCCTCAAAAAGGCAAGCTAAAATTGTGACTTCATCATGCATCGCTCCTAAGACCCAATGAAATAAAAAGCCTTTTTTATCGTTTTACTAGTGAGAGAATCGAAAGCCCGAAAAGGCTCGATCATTTGTATTTCAAATTACAAGTTCATTCAAACTAGGGAACTGAAACTAGCCGGGCCTCTGAGACCCCTTGCTTTTTTGAGGGTTCAACAAGTTTTTAAATTTCACAGAAATTGACAGACCAAATTATAAACATAATTTCAAACGTCATTTTAAATCTTATTGCTTTTAACGATAATAGTCCAAAACGCGATAGATTTCGAGATATTTGGAATATCGTTTTAACAAAAACAGTTAATTCAAATAAGGTTTGTTTAAAGTCATCGTTAGAAAAACTTTTTATTAATTGTTTCTCCATTCCACAGTTACATTTAAAAGGTCTCTCTTTTCTTTAGGTTCGTTGACAAAAGATAAAAAAATTTGAAAATAATGTTTTACTTTGCAATTAATTTCTGTTTTTGTGAAACAATCACAACATTTTTTTCAGTGTATTTTTTCTTCACGCAGAAGCTTTCAATTTCTTTAACTTTTTCTTAGATTATTATGCTATATAAATACGGTAATCGAACAATTTTTTTTTTTGGAAAATGCTGGATGTAAAACCGCATACGCTCTTCTAAAAATCGCTCTCGAGTCAAAATTATCTCATAGACAGTCGATAATGTTTAGTCTTACAAGACGGTAAAGCGTGTAAAGTTTTATCGGAATCAAAGACGATTTTGATGATTTTCGGACGGACCCTCGTGGAATTTCCCTAGACGGATATTATTTAAACATTAACTATGTACATTTGGACTAAAAAGTTTTGCGCCCATTGTTTTCAAATTACTATCAGAAAAATCTTAAGATTAACTCGGCCTTGATTTATTTTAATCTAAAATATTTACTCGTTTTACTTACACAAATAGGATATTATCACGACCGATAACATGCATAGTTGTGATTCGCCAGGTAAACACGTTTACCCGTTGTTTTGAGACAATTTATTCTCATTATCTAATCTAATACATTTATGACATCCAGTAAAAGTCAATGTTGCAGTGGCGTAGCCAGAAATTTGGCTTGGGAGGGGGGGAGGGTTCGACGAAAATTTTTGATTTTCTGAAAATGCTAAAATTTAATGAGAATTTGATCAATTATTGAAAATTCAGAAACATAAGTAGACTAACAGATACCACTCCAGAACCAATGTGGAACAGTTTTTAAACCTCTGTAGATTATTTTCTTGTATAGGTAATATGTCAATGAAGTAAAAAAATGTAAACTTTTAAAGTGGGACTTTCTCAACAGTCAAGGTCACATAATTTCGAAATCATCAACTTTGAAGGTTTAACAACTTCGAAGAAGTTTTCCAATATAAAACAGCACATCTGTTGATATACAAATTCTTCTAACAGTAATTATGGAGAATGAACTCTTTAAAAATTGTAAGTGACTTGGTGCCTTCAGCAAAGTTGTTGATAACATCATTTAAAATAATTTTCTTGAATATGTGAAGGCTACATGAACGCAGCATATCGAGATATGAAACAGTATTTAGCAAAATTTTTTAAAGCAAGTTCTCTTCAGTATTGCTTTTTCTTGTATGCTTCAGAAACTCATACTTTGAATGCAATGTGAATTTTATTGTTTATAAACCGCAGGAAAGATTTATCAAATACAGTAATATTAGAATAACTTGTTTTAAAGGTTTTCTTTTACATATAGTCTACTATATTCCGATACTCTGAATGTATGAGGTATTCATGTCTTTAACAAACTTGTTTGAAATAGTATTTTCGAAAACTCTGGTGAAGACGCTAAGTCTGAAGCTAAAGTTGTTTGGAGATAATTCAATTTCTCTACAATTACTTCGTGGTGGATTATCCGCCAAAATTGTTTTATCAAAAGATATGCCGTTTTATGTTGTAAAATTCTTCAAAAATACCTTCTTAATTTAATTCAACTCTCAAATATACACCATTACACACAGAAAAAATTGAGAAGTGTGAGAGTTTTCCACTCTTAGCAAAAAAAAAAAACATCCAACGCTTACTATTGGGTTGAAAGTAAAACTTTTAAATTAATCAAGAACGATAATCAAAATAAAAGGGAGAAGTGGCAGCACTGCCGAATCTCTCGGAAGTGATTTTGTGTTCCTCCCATAGTTTGCAAAATTTTGCAGTGAAATGTAATATATTTGATAGGAAATCGAAGTTAATCGCTCGGTAGGTCGTTTCTCCTGTTGTGTTATGTGTTGGTAGGCAAAAGTATCGTTGGAATAGTGTAATTTGACGTAGTGATTTTATCGTCACATCACAATTATTTTACTATGTATGTGCGCGAGCTACCAAAAAAATGTTCCCACTTAGCATCGACAGCGCCATCTGAACTTGACTAGTTGATGCAACGATTTCACTGATTCCCAGTTAAACTCATTCCGGAACCGGTTCGGATATCTGATTGGAGTCAGTACCCGGTCAAAAAAAAAATGCGGACTAAGATCGTCAGGCGATTTTAATAGTTTGACGTTTGACTCAACTCGCCTGTGCTAATTGCCCCTAGGAACAAATGCTATTTGCGAATGCGATTTAAAGGCAATTTCAATACTTAGACGACAAATTTTCTGGCGGCTGCAATGGACTTGGTTGTTTTTGCATTTTTCAAACATGGCGGTTAGTGTTATCCACATTATTCATATTATTTATCTTATTAATTCAATAATTTTTTTTATTGTTTTATTCATGTTAATTGTTTCATTTGTTTTAATCATTTTATTAAATTGTTAGTTTTTCCCAGTTCATATATTGTTCAGTTTCTTCATTTTATTAATTCGGTTTAGTCAGTTCTTTTAGTTATTGGATGACAGTTAGTTAGCTTGAAACAATTTAGTTTACTCTCTTAATTTCATAACTTTTTTAATATTGTCTGATTTTCATTTGAGCTAATTTGATTTGTTTTATTAATTTGATTTATATGGATCATTCTATCCATTTTATGAATAACTTTTTTGTTTCATAATTGTTTTGATTTTTGGTTTGTTTTGTTATTGTTTTTTTAATTTATTCAGTTTATTATACGTGTTATACGTGCAGGACTCGAGGCTGTGCTTGTCTCACATATAGTTGCTTGCCAGCTTTGCGTGCATTTGGCAAATTAATGAATAATACAACAGTTATATGTATGAGAAGTGTCTCATCCCACTGATGGGTGGATTAAATCGGTTTTATGTATACATGTGTGTATATATGTGTATGTGTTTATGTGTGTATATGTACATATAAATGTTCAAAAAATGGTTGCATTATACACGGGATTGTTTTGTAGTGTACATATATAATCTATTAATGTGAAAAACTGATACTTCTGGATAGAAGTCAGATCTTTCTCCAATTACAGCTCCTTGGAGATCTCCCATGGAACAACTTACACAAGTCCAACAGGCAGTGACACCAGACTAGGAGAAACGGAAGCGCTGAGGAAAACACGGAGTCTATCGGTTCTTTTTTATTATTTCCCCTTTTCTTTCTTAAATAAGCAGGAAATCAAGAAATGTGGATGAGAGTTAAAGGAGACATAAATGGAAGATATGAATGAAGGTAGAAAACTGAAAAATGGTAAGTTCTAGTACACATGTGTTATGTTATATATACAAATTGAACCATTATAATAAATACGCGTCGATTTCCTGCTTAAATGGAATCGAAAGTTTTACTGTAATGTTACAATCCAATTGATACAAACATTACAGTAAGGCGGGGCTAGTTGATGGAACGATGACCTCGGAACATGTCTGGCACTGTACACGAAATGGGTCATCGGAAAGTCAATTGAGCTAACACCTTCCTAAATCCGTGAACCAAGTTATTTGCATGAATGTTTAAATACATGCAAACATCTTTTTTCTGTAAATCACTACCAGCTAGTGGGAGATAGGAAGGTTAACACACACACACACAGAACGATAATCAAAATAAAAGTTTTCCTTTTAAGCTAATGAAGAATAGTGATCAAAATAAAAGTTTTATTTTCAAACTAACAGTATGCGTTGGTTGTTTTAGGCTAAGAGTGAAAAACTCTTACTTTTACCAAAAAAAAAATTTCTGTGTGTAATAGCTACTATCTTAGAATATGTTGAAATTTTTTATTTACTTCAATCCTGCTTAGCAACTATTCACCTGCTAGTACTGTATTTTTCATCATCTTCCGTCTAGTTTCCGAAATTTTATTCTGACTATAATTTTATATTATATTTTGTCGCAATCTCAAAAAAAAAAAAAATTCAGCAAATGTTTAAATTTGTGCAAGTTTTCGGTAAGCAAGTTTATGCTTTATAGACAATAAACCTATTCAAACTTAGCTTCCCATTCGAAAAACTGTCCCTAATCCATATTTTGCATCATCTCTTCAAAAAAGAACTTATAATAATTGAGCGTCCGAAAATAAAAGTCGCAAGGACCGAACATGCTTCGTAAGAACCGCTTCAAATATATTAGAATATAAAAACCGGATATAAACTTCAAGCATAAAAATCGGACTGGGACTTTCCTCTGTAAGAGTTGGATAAAAAACACCTTCAGTATAAAAACCGGAAAAAATCCGATTCTTACAAAATAGTTTTTGTTAGTCGACTCAACGTGAGGATATACGGATGCTGCTTCTTATGGTGAAGGATCTCCGATTTTTACGCTTGAAGTTTATTTCCGATTTTGATATTCTAATATATTTGAAACGGGTTATACGAAATTATGTCCTTGCGACTTTTATTTTTGGTCGCTCAATTCAGGCACTTATTTTATTTTACTTTTTACCGACATTCAATTAGTTAAAGATTACTGGATAGAGAAAGTTATGAAAATTTAAAGCCATAGTTCTTCAGTGAGAGCAAGGATGTGAAATATACAGTGCGGAAAACTAGAATTGGCAGGGTCATTAGAAACAGGCTTAAAATCCTACAGGCTAATCTTTTGTCTTCTGTTTGCAGGGGTCGAGCTTAGGCAGCATAACTACGAATCTCGCAAGTTTACCAACATGCCTCCCGGTAAGGACAGACTTGTTCCTCTTTACCGTGAACACAGACAACCCAGTATTCTCTAGCTAATTGAATGTCTTTAAAAAGTAAAAATGAAAATGCGACTACATATTAGTCGAAATAAAAACAAGAAAAAAGAATATTTTATTTTATATTGACGTAATTTGACAACTATGGGATCCCGAATAAGTTACAAGATCCCCTTCTCACAATTTTCCGAAAGTCCTCGTGATGCTAAAAACAATGGGTGATCAATGTAGTTATCAGACAACTTTCTTCTAAAAATATTTAGTACAATATTTTTTTTCAATTCTATTAATTTTGGTTTGGTGGGGGGCAGGTTGACCCCCAAAACCCAACCCCCCCCCAGGGCTACGCCACTGCAATGTCGTAAAGAAATTCAAATGCATTACAATTCTTACAATTACAAACATCAGTCTATTTATGTACACGAAATCTTTGAAACAATATTCGAATAGCTTTAAGAGCGCCGCAGTACAATTGCAGTGCAGTGAATTTAGTACAAAACGATCTGAATCTCAGATAAATTGACCCATTGGCAGATTCTTAATTGCCTTCGAGTAGAAAAAGTGCCATCCCATATTCCGTTTTTTTTTTAAGAAATTGATCATTGTAGGCTGAAGAAAATCTAACTGCTAAACGAAAATAGATAGCGCATGGCTATCTTCGAGAAAGTTATGGAATACAGCATTTCCATAAATTTTGCTGGAGATATTTTATTCTCCGTCACTTATGGTTATTGGTTTAAGGGAAGTTTTTCATGACACACTCACTAAAATCAAATATTGCGTGTGAATGGTTCATTGTAGCAGCAGCTGCTGAAGGTCTAAAAAGATTTCGCTTGATTTTCAATGCGGTGTACACTCAGCGTACTAGCGCGTCTCCGTGAAAATTAACACTGATATTGAAGAATTTTCTATTGGGTGACGATCAATTTATACAGTTTATCGACTGAATGTTAGAGTTTTCTTGCATTTCGCTGTGATCAGAGATGTCAGTAAAATAAGTCGATGAGATAAGTTCCATATGGTTTCAAAAGTATTAAACCAATTTTGACGTATTAAAACGCCAAATTCGTAACAAATGAGTTATCAGCAATGAGTTTTTCATCTTGAAAGTTGCACTCAAACAGTCTAATAGATAGAAGCTTCCGATTCAAAAAAATGAACTGTTACCCTATATAATAAAGAAAGGCGTACAATCCTTTCTAAAAAAAAATTTGAATTAAAAAACAGACGCCTTGTTCGATTGGAAATCAACGTTTTTAGTTTCCAGTATAGCAACAATGCACAGTGAGAAAAAATGGACCAAAAACGCGACTTTACTCAATAACTTTATAGAAGGCTAAGTGTTGTTATCCAAAATGCATACTCCGTATGTAAAAATGTCTGGGGAAATGATTCCAGGTATCTAAAATGACCGTAAAGTACGCTCTCATGCTCGTTTTGCCCTAATTCCCCTTTCTACTAGTGTCTATTTGTATTATTGGCTTCACAACATAGAAGAATACTGAATGCGGGATACCATGGTTGGTGATTTTTATGTAAAAAAGACCAAATAATCTACATAAAACGTTGTAATCCGTTTTACCCCAATTTTCCCCAAATATTGAGTTTTTAGTTTTCCCTTGTGAAAGCTCGGAAGAAAGCTCAATGCCGCTGATCAAAAGTAGTGTTCCTTATGCCAAAAAGTCCAAGGAAACCCAATTTCTCTTAAACTCAAGAGGGAAATGAGATATGGCAATATGTTTAGGAAATAGTCTGAATGCAGTTGATCAATAGTTATATTATTTATGTAAAAAGGTCCTGGAAATAAATTTCAGATAGTCAGAATGTCCGCCTGAATTGTGGGAACCCGTTTTACCACCCATAATTCATGATTGAAAACCGAGTTTTACATTTGGGGAAGAGGTCGAATACGGCTCATCCAAAAGAGTTATTTTTAGTAAAAAAAAGTGCGGGGAATCAATTGAAGATAGTAAGAAGGACCGCACGAAACGTGTGTATACGTTTTACCCCAAATCTTCTCATAACTCAAGTGTGAAGTTAGATCTGTCCCTTCGTTTCAGAAAGAGGCTGAATGCGACTGATCAAATGCATTATTTATAAAAAATACGGGGAATCGGTTGAAGATAAATAAAACGACCGCACGAAAACTGTACCCGTTTTACCCCCGTTCTCTGTACTCAAGTTTGAAGTTAATTCTAACTACACATTTAAGAAAGTCAGTTGAACAGGACTACATTTCAGGATCAGACTGAACGCGATTTTGTTGTACATAAGAATTACTACTATTCATCAGCTGCATTCAGCCTATTTCCGAGAAGTACAGCCAGCTTTAACTTCAGGGAAAGAACTGGGGTAAAACAGGTTCACACTTTTCGTGCGGTTATTCCAACTATATTCAATATTTTTTACACAAGAATTATTACTTTTGATCAGTCGTTTTCAATGTCTCTCTAAAATGTTGAGTAAGGTATAACTCCACAGTTGTATTATGTGAAGAATTGGGGTAAAACGGATTCAAACGTTTCGTGCGGTAATTTTTTTTTATCTTTGATCCATTTCCCAGATCTTTCTGCATAAGTATTACCTACTTTTCATCAGCCGCATTCAGCCTATTTCCGACAAGCACAGCCAGGTTTAACTTCACGTTTGAGTAATGGTAAGAATTGGGGTAAAACGGGTATAGACGTTTCGTGCGGTCATTCTAGCTATTTTTAATGGATTTCCCGAATTTTTCTGCATACAATTTACTTTTTATCAGCCACATTCAGCCTCTTACTGAGAAGCACAGTCTGGTTCAATTTCCTACTTAAGATATAAGAAGAGTTGGGGTAAAACGGGCACACACGTTTCGTGCGGTCATTCCAACTATCTTCAATCGATTCTCCAGCATTTTTAGCATAAGAAATACTACTTTTGACCAATCGCCGTCAACTTCCTTCTGAAATGTAGAGCCAGGTTTAACTTTACACTTGAGTTATTGAAGGAATTGGGGTAAAACGGGTACACACGTTTCTGGCGGATAGTTTAACTATATTGAAACAAAAACCTGAGCTTTTATTCATAATTCATAAATTACCACTTTTGATCAGTCGCATATAGCCTTTTACCGAAGTATAAAACTAGGATTAACTTCAAACTT
Organism: Topomyia yanbarensis; assembly: GCF_030247195.1. Taxonomy (NCBI): domain Eukaryota; kingdom Metazoa; phylum Arthropoda; class Insecta; order Diptera; family Culicidae; genus Topomyia; species Topomyia yanbarensis. The sequence goes on from NC_080672.1 coordinate 19,892,481, forward strand.
TAGTTGTGCGAAGAATTGGGGAAAATGGGTTTGGTGAGATTATTTTAATTATCTCCAATCGATTCTCTGGCTTTTTTTATATAAGGAGCACCAATTTGGTCTGTTGTATTCAACTTTCTTCCGAGTTATGTATTCAGTTTTGAAAATGAAATCAAACGAAAAGGGGAATTTAGGCAAAACGGACATGATAACGTAGCATGCGGTCAGTGTAAATAAATTTTTCAGGCCTTCTTACATAAAAATCACCTTTTCTGGTTAGCGTCATCTGGCCTTTTCAAAAAACTCGCGTTTTGGGGTCCATTTTTTCCGCTGTGCAATGACTCAAACCATAGGTTACTGTGATCCTTCGCCGTTCCATATCTGTGTTAACCTTCCGCATAAAAAATAATAACTAGAGACCCCACTGTAACGAATCACCAGTTACATTCAAACAGCATGAGTCTTCTGATTCGGTGGCATTTGGGTGTACTAGAATCAACATAGCGGCGTGCGCATTAAAGTGACTAGAAAAAAATGACCAGTATCTGTCCACCCCTGAGTCGATTCCTATTACCACCAGGAGTACTTGCTCCAAATTTGAGGCAAATCGGACAAATCTAGCTACCGGACCAACGTGTCTGAAGTTTGAATGGGATTTTTCAACAATTTACAAGGAGAAAACCCACTAGCTTGCATTTTCGCCGCTAGGTGGCACTGTATGCATCGTTTTATCACTGTAACTGACAATAAGAAAGATAATTTAGTTGTCTACAACTTTGTCGAAGATTGCCAATCAATCCGCCTTTCTTAAAAGAAGCTATTAAACTTTTAACGAAGTGATGCCTGAGTCAGTTTTGCATGGGGCCTTGGTTATGCATCAGTACTAGATTCCCACTGAATTAATGGCTAGGTTTAGCTCAATAGCACGTTCAGAAGAATTATAGTAAATAATGCGAGTCATGTTTTGGTTAGAACATTTTAGTTCCACATGTTGCCGCAAAGAGGGCGTCAACACTATTTTTTCAACGGAGAGAGATAGAAGTTAGGTGTCTTCTATAAAGTTGTAGAACCGGCATTTTTCAGTACTTCTTCTGAACATTTGGATATTCCATCTCTCTTCTATGAAAAGTTAGTGTTGGCGCCCTCCATGCGGTAACATGTGGAACTAAAATTTTATAACCGAAACGTAACTCGTCTCATGTACTACAATTCTTCTGAATGAACTATTCAGCTACAACTAGCCATTGTTTCACACAAATGTATAGTTCGTAGGAATCTAGTACTGACACACAACCATGCCCTACTAGGCCCCATCCAAAACTGACTAACGACATCACTTCGTTAAAAGTTTTAAAACTTATTTCAAGAAAGCCGTATTGATTGGCAGTCTTCGACAAAGTTGTATACAACTAAATGATTTTTGTTATTTTCAGTTACAGTGGGAATACGGTGCATACAGTGCTACCTAGCGGCGAAAATGCAAAGGACCAGCGACAAAGAAAAGATATTTTCAGCAAAATCTATGGCAATGATCTCCTTTGCAATTTTCACGACAACGGTCAAGCTCTATCTCTTTCCGTTGAAAAGTAAAATTTTCTGTAGCCTACTATGATTAATTCGTTAAGAAAAAGTTTTTTTTGAAGATGACGGAAAAGCACTGCTCCGTCCCAGCACTGCGGTTGTTGACCAAGAAATCGTGAAGCGAAATATTTCATGAAATCGAAATGGAGCTTAGGCTTACGGAGATTGCATATCTTCAGTATAATCAACTACGCCATGCAGTGCTGATGTCATTTAATATGTTAGGCCAAGCAGAAAGATTGTTTTGTAGAACAACGTAAAACACGTGGTTGAAACTAACAGCGTTGGAATTAAATTCGTGCGTATAAAGGAAATTACAATATATGGCAATATTTTAAATTCAAATGCATTCTTTTTAAAATGTGTATTTACGCATATTTTATTTGCATAACTGGTTTTCTGTATAATGAATTAAATAAAATTATAAACGTAATGAATGAAAAAATAAAATATAAATGAGTGAATATGAAAAATACATTTTTATATTGATAATTACTTACATTCATCGCAGATATTAACCCTCCGAAAGCCGCGCAGTGTACTGTTAAGTAACACTAGTGAAATCATCTTAGAGCTTCGGGTGGTCGTCCACCTGTAGATATTGACGCGACTTCCGGGGGAAAGTAGAGACATTATTATGGGAGTATGTTGCGCTGACTAGCACGGTGCTGTTCGTAAGTCATATTCCAACGATTATCATGGTAATCCGTAATTATTCTTATTCAGCTTACTGTGTTGAGTGGTCAGGAAAAAACCCACCGTCTCACACCCCTGATTTGATATTTATTACCACGAGAAGTGTCTTGTCAAATTTTGAGTCATGCCAAGTTATCGGACCAGCGTCAATCGAGTTTGTATGGAATGTTACGTGAATCGATATAAACAAAAAACTATTTACCATTTTTACCAGTAAGTGGCCCTTTGTATGAAACACCAGCATAATTGTGATTTTTAAAAGATAATTTTATTTCCTACAACTTCTTCGAAGACTGCTAATAAATACAGAATCATTCCGAGAGATTATTAAACTTTTAACGAAGTAGTACATGGGGTAGTTTTGCACAGGGCTCAACAGTGTAATGTCACAGACTCATTTGATTTGAAAATGTAAATTTTTGAGTTTAGCTGAAAAGTATGGTCAGAAGAATTTTAGTTCCTCAGATTTATCATATCAGAAAGTTGTGAGGTAGAAGTGAGGTAGAACGTTACCCTATTCGATAAAATTTCGGAACTAATTTTTTGTAGTAAGAATGGTGATTTACTAGAATTCTTCAGAGCATACTAACTCAACATTTTTATTTTGAATATCCAATAAGTTTGCGGAAATTAGTTTTCTGAACGATAACCATATGCTGTTAGGTGCTATGCAAATCTAATTCAGACGCTACGTCGTTAAAAGTATGAATTTGGATCGATTCTTCGACAAAGCTGTAGCCAGTCAAGTTGTTTTCAGCATCGCAATCCAAATGTTGTTCTAATAACTGACTAACAAGCGGTTTGTATCCATATAGATTATCGAATAGATCATCGAAAAATCTCATAAAAAAACTTCAACGACGTTGCTTTGGTCGCTAAACTTGACCGAGTTGGCTCACAATTGGACTAGACTCTGGTTGATTCAGTTTTTTAAAATGCATCTTTTCTGGGCCAAAACCATAAAAATCGTTGTTGCCGAACGTGAACATGGTTTCACCGATGCTTACAAGCGCACACACACTCATTGGCCACTCAGGATGGTTCTGCGGATTTGCAACGGGAACACGTCAGTGAGGTGCCTTTTGTGATGCATTTGCTAACTTGAATCAGCACCTTAACGGTTTAGGTATTTAAAATGAAAAAAAAATAAAATATCTTGTCACTCACATGTTCCCATTTGCGAAATCTTCGACTGATCCCCGACAGTGTTGCCATCGGCACAGGCACTTTTGTACCTCCGGCATCGACTGACTCACAATCGAAATGTACCTCGACCAACTTGGTACGACGCGCCCATTACCCTTCCTGAGCCGAAGGGCAGGGAGATTTTATGTTTTTAAAAAGGCTATATGCAAAAATCAAAAATAAATGTCCCTCCGCTGTTCAGACCGGAGTTTAACACGTCTTCGTGTAAGCTTGTAGTACAATGTTTTGTTTAACGAAGTCCGACATTGTATTTTTTACTCACGCGAGATACCTTGTCAATATTTTCCGGATAAAATGAATCGCATAATTTCCCGGTTCCACAAACAGCGTTACTGGGGCTCTAATTCATCTTGGCACCTCTCTTTTCATACCACTGCAGTGCAGTAAAACCAGGCTTGTTATTTGCTCACACAATGAGCCACAAAGAGCGAAATACACCGATTAAAAATAGAGCAGCACAAAAACACTGCGATGTGCAGAACGACCGCACAAAGAGAAACTTGAAAACGAAAAAGAGTAAGATCTGTGCACCAAGAGCTGCACAATTTCGTTCAAAGAGTCACCTTGAAGAGCCACTTTTTTGTGCCTCCCCTCACTGGAAAGCAGGTAAGAAGGCGAATCAAACTACAATTCAGATAAAGTTTGATCGGAAGAACGTTTTAAAAATGTTTTTTGGTTGCCTTCTATACTTACGTGCGCGTGGGACCAAGATACACACTAAAAAGCCTCTTTATTTCTACTCTTTGTGGCGTGCAGCCATGGAGTAGAATACACGTGTGGGAGCAACACGCATCGGAGTGAAAAGGTTTATTGTGAAAGAGAAGAGCGGTGGTTCGCATGAAAAGTCAAAGAGCGTTTGTTATTCTTCTCTGTATTTGCTCTGAGGTGCATAACATCCCTGAGTAAAACCTCAGTTCATTCAATCAAAACTAATGGACGCAGCCAATCAATCGGCTGTGACAAGATTCAGATTTATTTAACACATCGGTTGCTATTAAGCTGATATCATTTGAAAAGTCGTGGTCAGTAGATGACAGAACTTGACGATTGAGGCCATTTTGAAATTCAAAATGGCGGCTTCCGGTAGCGTAAATGGAGGATTGAGACCATTTTGAATTTCAAGCTCGCAGCCTCCGGTAACCATCAAACAGTCAGAACTAATGTAAATATGGGTATCATTTGAAAGCGGCTGATCGGGAGTTGACTGAAATTGATGATTTGGGTCGTTTTAAATTGAAGATGGTGGCTTCTGGTAATCACAAGATAGTAAAAAATACTATCAATGTCGGTATCATTTGAAAAGTTGTGTTCAATAGTTGACGAAAAATTGACGATTGAGGTCATTTTAAAATTCAAACTTTAGGCTTCTGGTTACCACAAAACAGTGAAAACTATCATCAATGTATGTATCATTTGAAAGGGACTGGTCAGGAGATGACAAAAAGCGGGTTTTTTTTCCAAAGGGGGCAGAAAAAGTATGACGGAAATCGATGCTTAAAATCATTTTGAAAGTCAAGATGGCGACTAATGAATTTAACTAAATGATGAAAGTTCATTAAGTATAAAAATATCTCAAATTTTTTAAATTGGTGTAAATATGACTTTTACTTGAATTCCAAAAAGTAGTCAGTAGAGTCATCTATTTCCGTCATCGACTGACAATTTCTTTTCAAATGACACCCATATTGATGATGGTTTTCAGAGTTTTGCGGTCATTGAAAGCATGGTTTTCAAAATTGATATATAAAAAATTCCAAATGGAACAACTCTTTTAATTAAACTAAATATAATACTTTACATAGAATTGCAGTGAGTATGTGAATAGCAAAGAAAGCAGACAGCGGAATAGCATAGCAACCAAATCCTTCGCCAGTCGGCAGAAGACGTGAATGAATGGAGGGTCGGGCACAGCGTAGTTGGTAAATCGATTTCCTTGTACGCAGCTCACCTGGGTTCGATTCCCAACTCCGCACATAGGGTTAGAGATTTTTCGAAAAGCGATTTCTCTAACCCGGAAAGAGGCGAATGACCCTAAGGTTAAAACCTCTATAATCAAAATTTAAAAAAAGATCAATGAATGGAGTATGTTAAGAGCGAACTTATACGTCCGACGATGGCTGAAGCGTAGTAAGCCGAAACGTTACGTAACAAATAGGAAAAGAGAGTTCGTTTTTAATTTCACCGAGCCAATTCAACCCTATAACTAACTTTAAATTGGATTTAAACATACTAGTCGATTCAGTTAAATGAATCTTGGCACACACTTTAGAACTAATACACCAATATGAGATCTACTATTTAGGCGAGCCGTCTATTTGGAAGCCGGGTACCGCGTCGGACACATAACGGTTAATGGAAAAAATTACTTAAACGTGCTATAAAAATACAAAAAATATCCATTAGCAGTCTACCTTCTCATATCGCCCAGAGTTCCGCTTTAGATACCCGGAAAAAAAACTAGCACCACTGCAAACGTATTGTGTTGCCATTGATTTTTGCTAATGTATTGTAAGATCAGCTGCTTGGAAAGTTAAACAATTACTAAAAGTGTAGTTGGCCCGATCAGAAACACATAACAGAAATATTTCAAAACTATATCTCGCATAGTTACTTGTTATAAATTTCTGTTATTTTAACTGCTAACCTAATTTATAACACAATATGTTACAGAAATTGTGTTCTATTATAATCTTGTATTTCATTCTGATCGGGGGGCACAATCTGACTTTCTGCCAGGTTAAATCCTGGAAATGCACCATATCAAATATTACCAAGCACAACAACGAATGCGGTAACGTTAACTACTGCATTCCCGTACATATAGACAATGATCTAGAGAGGTGCGCTTACACGATTTACCTTCGTGCACCCCTGACATCGTGACTAAAAAAATAAAGGTTATGATACGGAGAAGTGGATTTCATAACAGCTGAAACGTCGTGGAAATTTTTTTGCGGGTGTTTAAAATGTTCGTGTGTTGAAAAAATTCTTCCGAGCAAACCAATTTCTTCATACGTAACCATTTGATGCCGATCAACCGAAAATGGCACGTTTTTTTTCAGACAATACTAGTCATGCACCCAGGGCAGATTCCTATGTGCAAATTTTGCAAAAAGACATTGCACCACGGAAAACCTTGTACAGAAGCAGGTAAGAAAAGTGCACCTACTATGCCCATCAACAGCACACCGGTATCACAAGCGTCTTTAAACCAATATCTACGTATCTGACAGAAATAAATATTCACTCAAAAGCAGTTGAGGAATTCCACGAAGATCCGTCCGAAAATCTTTAAAATCGTGACCGACCATCTTAGATTCCAATGAAACTTTACACGTTTCACCGTCATGCAAGACTAAATATTTTCCACAGGTAATAACATTATTTTGACTCAAGAGCAACTTTTCAAAAGGGCGTAAACGTTTCTACGTGTATGAATTTCAATTTTTTTTTGTTCGATTACTGTATTTTATACAGCAAAACTATCTGATAACGAGTTACAGAGAATGAATACTTCTGTCTGAAAAAAATATACGCTGAAAAAAATGTTGTGTCATTTTTCAAAAAAACAAAAATTTATGATAAAAATTTAAATTGCGAAAAAACCCATTTTTTTAAATTTTTTATATTTTGTTACCAAAAACCTAAAGAGAAAAGAAACATTTTGAATGTCAAAGAGAAAGTTGCAGGAAAGTTTACGGGCCTTTTGAAAAACCTATTATTGTTGATGGAGAAACGTGACTAACTTATGAAAAGGTCGTAATAAAACAAAATAATTGTGTTGTTAAAACAAAAGTTAAAATATCTCGAAAACTACTACATTTTGGAAAATTTTTGTTAAGAGCATTTCGATTTAAAATGGCGTTTAGAATCATATTCAAAAAGAAAATTATATTTTTGACTGCAAATAGTAAGAATTATAAAAAATGTCAAAAGTTGTTGTTAGGAAAACTTTTTTATTAAAAGCTTCTCCATGATCCAAATACACTAAAAAGGTTGCTTTTACGTCTTTAGAACGATAAACATTAAAGTTTTGACATTTTTGATGGGGTAACGCGAATAACTTTTTAAAAGAGCATAATTACACGAATTAATTGTTTTTGAAGTAGCAAAATATCAAATATCTCGAAAACTATCGCATTTTGGAAGATTTTTGTTAAATGCATTTTGATTTTAAATGATGCTTAGAATTATATTCTGTAATAGAATTACAATTTTGTATGTCTATTAGTATGAAATTTAAAAACATGTTCGAAGTTATTGTTAGGAAAACTTTTTTACCGATTTTTTCTCCATCATGCAATCACAATCAAAATGTTTCTTTTCTCTTTAGGTTTTTGGTAATAAAAAAATTAAAAAAAATGGGTTTTTTCCGCAATTTAAATTTTGATCATAAATTTTTGTTTTTTTGAAAAATGACATAACATTTTTTTCAGTGTATATTTTTTTCAGACAGAAGTATTCATTCCCTGTAACTTGTTCTCAGATAGTTTTGCTGTATAAAATACAGTAATCGAACAAAGAAAATTTGAAATTCATACACGTAGAAACGTTTACACCCTTTTGAAAAATTACTCTTGTATCAAAATATTCCAATTGTCAGAGAATATCATGGAGATTCATACAGCGAACACACCTGCAAAGTTTCGTTCGAATCGACGATGGTCATAATTTGCGGTCGGCCGGTTTCTCATTGAATTCCTCAGTTGTGATCCGGGTTTCCAGGTCAACAATCGGTACCACCAGCAAAAAAGCGAACAAAGAAGAGGATGAATATGCGCTCGCAATAAAAACTCGGTTTTTTAACCATGTACATAAAGTAAACAACTACCCTTCAAGAATGTAGATTTTTTAGAAACGCCAAATTTAAAATAAAATTGCGGTATACACAATCAGAATTCAAATTTTCAAGCTATTAAATTTAAATATATTTCAAATTGTTTTCCAGCTTATGTAACGATTTGACAAGGCGAATGAACACAGAGTAATTATAATTACTGTTTATAGTACTCTTCTATGACCACTGGAATTTTTCGCCCATCTTTCAGTTCCACTTTCAGGACAATATGCGGGCACCTAGAATTGCCCAAAATTGACGTCCCCCCTCATCGGGCCTGATAATATCTCTCTTCGAAAATACTCTGAGTTCATCTTTGATACTTTGCGATAATACTCTCTGGTAATCTGACTACTGATTACATAAGAAAAATATAGATATTTTTTTGAAAATTTTAGATAGAGTCGTTCCCTTAGTCGAATAAGGGTATTTGGATCAACTAATTAACTTGGGAATATTAAAAATTTTTTCATGGTTAGCTCAATTTGTGTGCATGTTTGGTTTAATATTTCAGTCTAGAAATTTCCATTTTCGAACTCTTTTTTACGTAATATTAGATTTACGTAACTTTATTTACGAACTAAATTCGAAATCACAAACTCTTTTTTTACGAACCAAGTTCGCAAAAAAAAAAATAATTGAAGTACGTACAGTACAGCAAGAAGTTATTACAATTTAACATATTCTTTCGAGTACGAGTACATGACGCAGACTTCCCATGAACATCGACACTTTTGTATCTGAGCACAAAATATCGTGCACGTGTTCAACCTCAAACATGCTTCGTCTCGATGTACAAGTTCGCCTCGAACATAGAACCCAAGCGAACGGTGTACAAACATCCATGCACGTACACCGGGTGCGTACACGAGAACGATTTGCACAAAGCAAAAAGCGTCAACGCTAGTGATGATAAGAGTGAGAAAGAGAAAACTAGTGCCTCGAACATACGTGTACGCACACCGTGTACGTACATGGCGGTTCGGTTGTGCAGGCAAACATGTGCACGTGTTTTGGCACGAAATAGCGTGTTTGGGCTTGTACGCGAAGTGTGGGTTTAACATGAGCGCAGAACCAGAGCGAACATTGTGTGCGATGTGCATATGGGAAGACTGCATGACAGTAATCGATGGCTGAGACCATTTTGTAATCCAAGATGGCGACTATCGGTATAGAATTTTTTTTATAACCTCCACAATATGGGTATTTTCGGAAGGGGGTTGACTAATACATGAGACAAAAATCGATAGCTGAACTTGTTTTGAAATCAAAGATGCTAGGGTTTCCGGGAATATTGTTCAAGAGAAAATTGCCTTCTTGGATTTCAAAAAGGTTCCAATTGTCCATTTTAATCTTCTTCTTGAAAAGTCCGTTCCAAAAATACCCATATTGTGATTGGAAAAAGATTCCAATAGCCAATTTTCATCTTCTACTAATCAAGCCCATTCCAAAAATACCCATATTGATAGGGTTATCGGGAATATAACTCAACAAACTAATTTTAATAAAAATGTAAAGCGAACTTTTTTACGAAATAAATCCCAAATAACGAACCCTTTTTTACGACCTAATTCAATTCACGAACCCCCGGTTTGGTTCATGAATGGAGGTTCCAGCAATAAACATTGATAACATAGTTTCAAATTGTTAAAAAAGGTTTATCAATTTTTAATGCCACATGTTATATGTTAGCATAACTGAGCCGTGGACCTTTCCTGGTTTTTTAAATATTTAAAAATTTCAAATAACTTTCAGGATGTCTGTTCATTGGGTTTTGTTGACGCAGTTTGCTGCTGCGTGTTGAGATCCTCCTCCTTGGCGGTGAAACATTAGCTGTGTTGTTTGCTACACCTTAGGGCTTATTCGGTCCGTCTTCCGTTCACGACCATGTCGTCATCGGTACTGCATTTATGATGCTCACGGTCGGATGTTCTGTACTTACGGGTCGCTGTTGTTAATCCTGCTTAATCGGCATTTGATTCTTTACTAGGTGGTGTTGATTGTCGATTTGGTGACATTGAACGGAAGAGACATTCGCCTCGTTTGTGATGTTAGATTGATTAAAGCTGGGCCGTGATCACTGAGTACACAACGTTCTGAAAAACATGCGAAATAATCTTGGAGCTTCGCTTAAATGACGAATGTTAGGTTTTTTTTCCGTAGAAATAGGTTTTTTATAGCATATTCATCAAGAAGAGAAGGTTTCATATTCTTAACTTTTTAAATTGTATGAAGAGGTTTCGTTCTATTTACCGCCATTTTCATCGGAACAAAAATTTTAATTTTCAATATTTCCGGGCCTCCTCCTTTTTCCATTTTTTGCAAATTTCAGAAACGCCTTAATAGTGCCAGGTTAAGCTGAACTATCGATTAGGAATTCTTTTTTAGAAGCAACAAACATTGAGCGAACGAAAATAAAAGTCACAAAGACAGTACATCCTCCGTAAAACCCACTTCAAATATATTAGAATATAAAATCCGGATTTAAATTTGAAGTGTAGAGTTGAATAAAAAAAATCTTCAGTATAAAAACCGGAAAAAGACATCCGATTCCTACAAAGTAATTTGTGCTAGCCGACTTTTAACATCTTGAACATCACGAATTATATTTAACCGATTTTGATACTGGAGATTCATTCTTGTCAAGTTTTTTAAGCGATTCTTATGCTTAAGGATCTCTGTCCGATTTTTACGCTTGAAGTTTATTTCTGATTTATTTTATTCTAATATATTTGAAACGGGTTGTACGAAGCATTTTCTGTCCTTGCGACTTTTGTTTTCGGTCGCTCACATGTTATACTTGGTTGGGTTGCTTATTCACCCGTCTCATGCCCATGTTGTGTATAAACAACAACTTATGATTCAGACAAGATTCGCTCACAAAAACAAGTTAGGCTTAGAAATGTGACTTTTCAATGGTGCACTAATAGTTACAAATTTTAGTTCTAGAACGGAAGTTACTGCAATTAGTCTGATTGGATTCTGATGGAGCAGTGATGCCAGGGGCAGTTTACGTTGACGACGAAAAATTAAATTAAGTGTTTCGCATTTCTTGATCTCACTACTTTTAACGAAAAATAGTGCTGGAATTCTACATGCACTAAAAAGTTGGACATGAAAGAGTTGAAAATCACCATTTTCTTTTGTGACTTTTCCAATTGAACATTCTTTATTCTCCATACAAGCTCTGGATTGAAACAGTGTGTAAATGGGCGCGTTTTTTAATTTTTTTTTCGCTGCGAATTTTTAGTGATCCTTAACTTCGAGTAATTTTGCTATTTATACTGTCCTCCAAAAAAATTAATTTGTTTCGCAGTGTAATTTAGTATGAAACTCTGGGGTCGGGCATAACGTAGTTGGTAGATCGAATGCCCTGTACACAGTTCACCTCGGTTCGATTCCCAATCCCGCACAAATTGTTAGACATTTTTCTAAAGGGATTTGTTAATCCAAAAAAAGAAACAAATAACCCTAAGGTTAAAAACTATATGATTGAAACAGAAAAAGTAGTATGAAACTTTTTTCGTCAATTAAGTTGTTAAATTGTTGAATATTCTGAAATTACAAACTTTAAAGAACTTTAAACGCAATTTTCTCAGTGTTTTAAAGCGTTTTGAAAAGTACCGTTGCGGTGAACGTTATGTCTTAAAAACTATTCATCCAATTTTCAAAAAAAATTTGAATTGTTCTTATTTGCATTCTTGTGTACTTGAACGGCTTTTTGATCAAAAAATTTCGATTTTTTGCAATGAATTTTTGTTTAAAAGTTTGAACATCACAATGCTCAATTTTTTGGTCAAAATGTTTTTTTTTGTAAAAAAATTGTTTTATTGGGAAACTGATCTGTTCAAGTACACTAGAGATGGTCAGGTTCGCGAGAGCGAGATTTAACAATTATCAATTCCGTGTTCTATTTGGTTCTTAAAATATATAAAAAAAGTATTTTTATGCTTGTTTCGATCCCGCCAGGCAATTTTAAAAGTTTGGAGTGAAAAAACCTTTCATCATAGCAAATATTCCGTAATTCATGAATTTGTGGTAAATGATGTATTTTTTATCAATCTTTGTATGGACATATGTACTAGAGTAACTAATTCTTTGTAGTACTCATATACCATGTTAATCCTTATGAAGTAGTGAGATGATTGTACATTTATCGGAATATTGGAATAGTTATTTATAAAATTACAACGACATTGAACGTAAGAACTAATGTTGGGGAGACTTGATCAAGGGGCAATAAGCTGAAGAAAGGTACAACATTTCAGATATTTATTATTCTGTGGTACCTACTGTTAATGATAATTACGTCATAAAAAAAATCCCCCCTTAAACACCTGTCTATATCTTTTTAGCACAAGTTCACAAAATTGGCAGTACAGTAAATCTTAAAAAGGAAATGCATTAAAAAAATCAAAATTCATGAAACACAATCCTTTTCTATTTTTTACTGGCACTAAGGACCTCGAAAATATAAAAAAATGATTACAGCATGTTTCAAGCCATTATTTTTTGTTTTAATATTTCAAAATTTTCTTGGTTAAGTCTCCCTGCGCCTTGGGCAAGTCTCCCCGCGGTGGGGAGATTTGACCAGAAAAAGCGATCACAGAAAAACTTTTATAACTTTTGAAAAAGTAAATTAACACTTCTGCAAAAAAAAACATGAACACGCTCCATACTTTTGCACATTACATTTTAACGAGTTCTGAAGGATTGAAAACTTTTTTAGATATTTACATAGTATTAACTGAAAACCTGGTCAAGTCTCCCCATGTTCCCCTACATTAATGATTAATTATGAATACTGTTAATAGAAACATGAATTAAAATGATAATTGAATTTTAATGCAGATGCAGAACGATTTGTTTATTCTTAGCATAGTTGCGATCCACGAGATGCTTTTAAACTATTGACTACAAATTGAACAACAGGCACATCGTCTTATTTATTTTTTAAAAAGCAGATAATTCAAACAGTTTTTTTTCCTAGGTGGTTTTCTAGAGTTTGTATTTGTTCCCTTAGACTTAAACTAAAAACATGGAAAGTTCCATTTTGAATAAAAAAAAAAAATAAATTGATGTTATGTTATACGAAAAATTTTGGATTTGAACCAACATCTTCCCAGGTCTCCCGAGTCTCCGATAGAAACCTTCCCGTCAGGTTTCTGGCTGTCCTTGATTTAGCTAGGGTTACCAAGTAGACTGAGAGCAAATGAAGGATACGTTAGATCACCACCGAGATAAATTTGAAGGATTGTGGAACCGGCGCTAGATGCACTGACGGCGTTCATAGTATACGTTACAAAACACGGTCTTTACTTGAAACTTCTACAAATCCGCTAATGGCTTGCACAGGACACCCAATATTTTGCCGATCAATTCTTTAAGGTCGTGAAAATTCATGTATTTTCATGAAGGAATCCAAATCATGCAACGGCCCAGCCCTGGAGCAATCTGACAGAAAGTGCTTGTTACATATTTGTACCACTGATTTGATAGTGGCGCTAGTATACCATCACCATATGAGTGTCATGAGCAACGAAGGCTCTCATATGGGAATGGTTTACCATCGTCACTATCAAATCAGTGGTACAAATATGCAGCAAGCACTTTCTGTGATCCGGATTCCTTCGTGAGAATATATAAATTTCCACGATCTTAAGGAATTGATCGCAAAAATCTGTTAAAGTTTTTGGCGGATTCGTAGAAGTTTGGAGACGTTCCGAGAACTCCATCGGAGATATCGAAGCATCTCTCTACCGTACTATCTAAAGCATAAAAGAAATTATACACCCCATCATAGACGATCGTCCTAACGTTACGTCAAGAACGCGTCAGAAAATCTTGATTGACACCCTTCGACACAAGTTGGACCCTACCAACCAGTAACGCGGGTGACGTCGTGTAAACCGTCGAATAGGAATTACCAATAGCCATAGCTCAATTTAATAAATTATATAAAACTACTCTTGCAGGAATGGTTATCGATAAAAAAACTTAGAAATTTTGGTTAAGTACGACGGGCAGGGTTGTTTGAAACTGTCATCATTAAGCTGCCGATTTATCCTACTTTCCAGTAAGGATATTGACGGTTTATAAGTTTCTCAGAACATTAAAAAAATTCGACGCTCGATAATAGTAAATATAAATGCGAATTCCATTCGCCAGTAATTTGTTTTGCCATAGGCAGATATTACTGGACGCGTGTGCTGCCCATAAAAGCATGAGAGTCCCATATTGAAAAACAGCAAGCCGAGAAAAACGCTGTTGAAGATTTACTTTCTCATTGAGCGTTATGGATGGGACAAACATATTTTGGTATTTTTTTTTCAATATTTTCTAAACAAACTAGGTAATCTTATTTGTGCATTGTGATTCAATTGGTGATATAGAATACAGAAAACTCATTTTCGACAAAATTCCATATGGGACTCTAATGCATTAAATTAATGCTCCGTACTATACAGTCGAGCTCTGATCGGGTTTCTCAAATTTTAAATTTTCTGGTTCGGGTTTTCAAATTTTGAAATTCTTGGTTCGGGTTTTTCAAATTTTATAATTTCGGGCTCAGGTCGGGCTCGGGTTTTTCAATTTTCAAGCTCTCGGGTTCGGGTTCTAAAAATTGAAATCTCTAAAGTACAGCACAATACATTTTTCTTCAATAATCTTCTTAGTTTTTGGATTTCATTTGAGCGGTCCGGCTTGGAGAGCGTTCACCGCAAACCTCTGCCAAAAAAAAACATGCTTCGGGCCATAAATCCGACAACTTTGAATATTTTTTTATTTGAACTTTTGTTTTCTATCTTCGGTAGTGCTACCAACGAACTGTCTTTTGTTTTTTTCAAAAAATATTTGCAAAAACTTTTAAAAAAACCTGTTTTAATCCACCTAACGGTGCAATTGTGTCGTTCTCATTTCTTCAAACTATTACTCCATGCCGATTATGCTCAATATAATTGTGGAAATGTCTATTACATTCTTAACCCTAGAACGTTGCACTTGCGTTTTCCACCTTAGAATGCTGCACTGGGGTATAAATGTACCCCACGCGTTTGATCGCATTTTTCGCAGGTAAAAATGCAAACAAAAGAAATGTATAATACATCACTTTCTTCGTTTTTTAAATTGCGAAAACAGATGTGTAAGTGAAAGTAAGGTCGACAATGACTGGGCAGTGCGTAAGCCTCTTGTACCTGAAGGCATAAAATAGACCCCACTTGCGGTCCTTAGCTTCCTGCCCACTAACTCCTAGCCCTGGCCTCCTCGTGGCGTCGACTGGGATACGAGTAACCTTAGTGAAGATCGGGTAACCAACCCCGGTGGGAACTTTGGTCGTATGCCGGCAGGGAAGGGGGGGGGGGGGGGGGTTACCCTTCTTCGGAAGGTGTAAACCTGTCCTGGTGTCCAGGTGGGACCTTAAGCAGTCCTGGCACGACGGCCCACCGGCGAGACAGGTGGTTGGCGTAGGCCCTATAAGCCGCCCCTTAAAAAACCCACATAACAAACAATACAGAAGAGAATACGACCCAGAACAATCGGCAACGACCCAGGCGACGAATAAAGGATCACGATTGGAAACTCGGAACATGGAACTGCAGATCGCTCGGCTTCGCAGGATGTGACAGGATAATCTACGACGAGCTACACCCCCGCAACTTCGATATCGTGGCGCTGCAGGAACTTTGCTGGACGGGACAGAAGGTGTGGAAAAGCGGGCATCGAGCGGCTACCTTCTACCAGAGCTGTGGTACAACCAACGAGCTGGGAACCGGCTTCATAGTGCTGGGCAAGATGCGCCAACGTGTGATCGGGTGGCAGCCGATCAACGCAAGGATGTGCAAGTTGAGGATCAAAGGCCGTTTCTTCAACTACAGCATCATCAACGTGCACTGCCCACACGAAGGGAGACCCGACGACGGGAAAGAAGCGTTCTACATGCAGCTGGAGCAGACATACGACGGTTGCCCTCTGCGAGACGTGAAAATTGTCATCGGCGACATGAACGCACAGGTAGGAAGGGAGGCAATGTACAGACCGGTGATCGGGCCTAACAGCCTGCATCTCGTATCAAATGACAACGGCCAACGATGTGTGAACTTCGCAGCCTTCCGTGGAATGGTAATCCGAAGCACCTTCTTCCCTCGCAAAGATATCCACAAAGTCACCTGGAGATCACCGGACCAAGTAACAAAAAATCAAATCGACCACGTTCTAATCGACGGTAGATTCTTCTCGGACATCACAAACGTCCGCACTTATCGCAGTGCGAATATAGATTCGGACCACCACCTGGTTGCACTATGGTTGCGCTCAAAACTTTCGACAGTGCATAGCTCTCGTCGAAGCCGAACGCCGCGGCTAAACATCGAGCGGCTAGAAAATGGCAGAGTGGCTCAAGAATACGCGCAGCAGTTGGAAGTGGCACTACCAACGGAAGAGCAGCTAGGCGCAGTTGCCCTTGAAGATGGCTGGAGAGATATCCAATCCGCCATAGGTAGCACCGCAGCCACTGCACTAGGTACGGTGGGCCCGGACCGAAGAAGCGACTGGTACGACGGCGAATGCGAGCAGTTAGTCGAAGAGAAGAATGCAGCATGGGCGAGAATGCTGCAACACCGCACGAGGGCGAACGAGGCGCGATATAAACAGGCACGGAACAGGCAGAACTCGGTTTTCCGGACCAAAAAGCGCCAGCAGGAAGACCGAGATCGCGAAGCGATGGAGCAGCTGTACCGCGCTAAAGACACGCGGAAATTCTACGAGAAGTTGAACCGCTACCACAGGCCGACATGTGCAGAGATACAAACGGGAATCTTCTCACGGACCAGTGTGAGGTGATCCAGAGGTGGCGGCAGCACTACGAAGAACACCTGAACGGCGATGCAGCAGACGACGAGGATGGCACGGTAACGCACCTGGGAGCACGCGCGGAAGACATTACACTACCGGCTCCGGATCTCCAAGAAATCCAGTAGGAGATTGACCGGCTCAAAAATAATAAAGCCGCTGGGGTTGACCAAATACCAAGCGAGCTACTAAAACACGGTGGCGAGCCACTGGCTAAAGCGCTGCACTGGGTGATTACCAAGATTTGGGTGGAGGAGATTTTACCGGAGGAGTGGATGGAAGGTGTCGTGTGTCCTATCTACAAAAAGGGCGACAAGCTGGATTGCTGTAATTACCGAGCAATCACCCTGCTGAACGCCGCCTACAAGGTACTCTCCCAAATACTATGCCGTCGACTATCACCAATTGCAAGAGAGTTCGTGGGGCAGTACCAGGCGGGTTTCATGAGCGAACGATCTACCACGGACCAGGTGTTCGCCCTTCGTCAAGTACTGCAGAAATGCCGCGAGTACAATGTGCCCACACATCATTTGTTCATCGACTTCAAAGCCGCATACGACACTATCGATCGAGATCAGCTATGGCAGATTATGCACGAGTACGGATTCCCGGACAAACTGACGCGATTAGTGAAGGCGACGATGGATCGGGTGATGTGCGTAGTACGTGTCTCAGGGACGCTCTCGAGTCCCTTCGAATCACGCAGAGGGTTACGGCAAGGTGATGGTCTCTCGTGTCTGTTATTCAACATCGCGCTGGAAGGTGTAATAAGAAGAGCAGGGATCGACACGAGTGGTACGATTTTCACAAAGTCCGTTCAGCTACTTGGCTTCGCCGATGACGTTGATATTATTGCATGAAACTTTGAGAAGATGGAGGAAGCCTACATCAGACTGAAAAGAGAAGCCAAGCGCGTCGGACTTGCCATCAACACGTCGAAGACAAAGTACATGATAGGAAGAGGTTCACGAGAAGAGAATGAGAACCGCCCGCTTCGAGTTTGCATCGGTGGCGACGAAATCGAGGTGATTGAAGAGTTCGTGTACTTGGGCTCACTGGTGACCGCCGACAATGATACCAGCAGAGAGATTCGTAGACGCATCGTGGCAGGAAATCGTGCTTACTTTGGCCTCCGCAAGACACTTCGGTCGAACAGAGTTCGCCGTCGTACGAAGTTGACCATCTACAAGACGCTGATTAGACCGGTAGTTCTCTACGGGCACGAAACCTGGACCATGCTCGTGGAGGACCAACGCGCACTTGGTGTCTTCGAACGGAAAGTGCTGCGTACCATCTACGGTGGAGTGCAGATGGAAGACGGCACATGGAGACGGCGAATGAACCATGAGTTGCATCAGCTGTTGGGGGAGCCGCCCATCTGTCATACCGCGAAAATCGGACGACTACGGTGGGCCGGGCACGTAGCCAGAATGTCGGACAATAGCCCGGTGAAAACGGTTCTCAATTGCAATCCGACCGGTACAAGAAGACGTGGCGCACAGCGAGCACGATGGATCGACCAGGTGGAAGACGATTTGCAGACCCTTCGCAGACTGCGTGGCTGGCGACGCGCGGCCATGGACCGACTGAAATGGAGGAATCTTTTGTATACGGCACAGGCCACTTCGGCCTTAATCTGTTAATAAATAAAAAAATATCTCAGAGGGCCATTCCACTGGAGTAACTCTTCTAGACATCGAAAAAGCCTTCGACAGTGTTTGGCACAAAGGTTTAATTGCCAAAATGTGGGATTTCAATTTTCCAATTTACATAATAAAGATAATTAAAATCTAACTTAATAACCGTACCCTACAGGTTTCTTACACTGATAATATAAATTCTTAAATATAATGAAATCGATCATAAAATGCACGAATTCATTTGTCGTTTTCTGCAACGAAGTATTTTCGTGCATTCTAAATAGTAGGTTTCGTTCATTTCATGAAGAAGAATGGCCGTTTGGCGAACGAAATCTTTCGTAAATTTTACACGTTTAATGTATACTGCACGAATGTTATCGTTGATAACAACATTATTTTTCGTGAATGAAACGAAATATTTTGTTTATTTTAATAAACGTGTGTGTATATAACGAACGATTTCGTTGGTCGCACGAATTCATTTCGTTTATCTTAGAAAAGGGTTCGTATTTATTATCCTCTTATTGTTTTCAGTCGATCTTTTGGGATCGATGTTTGACAACATAGATTTTTCTTTATTTAAAAAAAAATCGATGTGGCCAAATCGATTTTATTGTGGTACGAAGACATGGCCGCTTGATGAACGAAAGTTTTCGTAAATTTTACTTATTTGGTTTACATTGCACGAATGTAATCGTTGATAACGACATTATTTTTCGTGAACGAAACGAAATGTTTCGTGTATTTCAATAAATGTTTATGTATATGATGAACGATTTCGTTGGTCGCACGATTTCATTTCGTTCATCTTAGGAAAGTTTTCGTATTCATTAACATATTATTTTTTCAATCGATATTTTAGGATCGATGTTTGACAACAACGATTTTTCAACTAACTAAAAGGATCGATCTGACAAAATCGATTTTAATTCAATCTGCTCCCTTCTATTGATGACTAAAAAGATTGTGGTGTGAAGTAATGACCGCTTGATGAACGAAAGTTTTCGTAAATATTACATATTCAGTGTACATTACATGAATGTTATTGTTGAAAACGGCATTATTATTCGGGAATTAAACGAAATGTTTCGTTTATTTTAATAAACGGTTGTGTAAATTACAAACGATTTCGTTGATCGCACGAGTTCATTTTGTACATCTTAGAAAAGTTTTCGTATTATTAGCCTCTTATTGTTTTCAGTCGATCATTTGGGATCGATGTTTGACTACATCGATTTTTTTATTTAAAAAAATCGATGTGGCCAAATCGATTTTACTGTGGTACGAAGAAATGGCCGCTTGATGAACGAAAATTTTGGTGAATTTTACTTATTTAGTTTACATTGCACGAATGTAATCGTTCATAACGACATTATTTTTCGTGAATGAAACGAAATGTTTTGTTTATTTTAATAAACGTGTGTGTATATTGCGAACAATCTCGTTGGTCGTAAATATTATAAAGATATTCGTATAAAGCAGCGAACAATTCGTTTGCCGAACGAAGCTGTTTCATAATAAGCCAACGAAAGTCGTTTCGTCGTTTTCACGAAAAACTCGTAATAAAAAATAAATGTGTTTCAATAGAACTACGAACGATTCATAATATGTACGAAAAATTCGTATATTTTATGAAAATTATCTGTACGAAACTAATGCATAGCGATTTACGAATATATTCTATCAGTGTATCAGAATTGTAAATCTAATAAGCTACCCGTTAAAGCAGGCGTCCCTCAAGGATCAAGCGTCGCACCAATACTGTACAATATTTTTACCTCTGATCTTCCAAATCTACCTACAGGCTGTAAAAAGTCACTTTTCTGTGATGATACTAGCATCTCAGCCACTGGGAGGAGTCTTCGTATTATCTGCAGTCGACTGCAACGAAGCTTGAATATTTTCAATGATTACCTGAAAAAATGGAAAATTTCCACTAATGCGGCAAAAACGCAATTGACTGTGTTTCCGCATAAGCCAAGAACTTCTTCTCTTAAACCAAATAATAACCATATTATTAAATTTAATGGTTTGAATTTAACGTGGACAGATCAAGTTAACTACTTGGGTTTGATTTACGATAAAAAACTCACTTTTAAGGATCACATTGAAGGAATCCAAACCAAATGCAACAAATATATAAAATGTTTATACACTCTTATAAATAGGAATTCTAGGCTCTGCCTAAAGAACAAACTATTAATTTATAAACAAATATTTAGACCGGCAATGCTATATGCAGTGCCAATCTGGACAAGTTGTTGTGCTACTAGGAAAAAAAAACGCTTCAAAGGATTCAGAATAAAATTCTGAAAATGATTTTGAAGCGTCCCCCACGGTTTAGCACAAATGAATTGCACAGACTCGCAAACATAGAAACATTAGAAATTATGACGGACAGTATTATAAGCAACTTCCGACAAAAATCGTTGCAATCTTCAATTGCAACGATTAGCTCTCTTTATAGTTTATAAGTTAGTTTATAAGATTTGTTTAGCTCCTTATTCAGAAGACAAGTAGGTTTAAAACATCCTACTGAAAAAAAACTTAACTGCGAAAGCATAATATAACTTAATAATAATTAACCGAATCATGTAAACAATAGGGATGAAAAGTCACCACTTGTGGCTGAACACCCAATATACTAAATTAGAAATGTAATGCAAACAAAACAATACAATCAAATAGAAAATAATATACAAAAAAAAACAGGAACTAGAAGTTCAATCCACACAAAATTCAATAGCAGCCGATGGTAACGTTGTACCTTTCATTTAAGACTAAGTTTGTGATAATCGGTTCAGAAAATTCCGAAAAACCGATGTGGACAAATTATAACAAGATTTTATATGTAACCGTACTCCTCAACTCGTAACTCCGGAACCGGAAATCAGATTTAAATGAAATTCAATAGCAGCCGATGGGAGCCTTGTACCTTTCATTCGTGACTAAGTTTGTGAAAATCGGTTCAGCCATCTCCGAGAAAACGATGTGGACATTTTGTTAATATATCCGCACGTACACACATATATACATACATACATAGATACACATAGACATTTTCCGATCTCGACGAACTGAGTCGAATGGTACATGACACTCGGCTCTCCGTTAGAAAGACGGTTTTTGGAGGTTATGAGAAAGGTAAAAAATCACGAAATTAGCTCACAACTTTGTATATAACCCCTTAAAGAACTTTTCAAGGATAGTTTGGAACTTTTTCGTCAATAAATTAAATACAAGAATGACCATATTTTTTATCGAAAATTAAAACAAAATCTCTATCCCATAAAATTTACTTGATTAGGAATTTTCAAAGTAAATTTGACTCTAGAAAAGCCCTAAATTATCCCTATTTAAACGCACATGGTGACCTCGCCCCAGTCAGAATTTTACTCTCGATGTCTACACTTTAATATAATAGAAGTGGTTCCCCGAGTAAAAAGTCTGTTTGCCGATTTTTAGTTAGTAACTCGATTGTCAGGTTATCTAGCCCGAAAATGAATCGGAATAAAAGCAAGACCCATTTTAGAAGACATATATTCGAAATACTGATTATAGCTTCTTTCAAAAAATAAAGTACGAACATTCAGCAGAAAATCGTTTCTGTATTCGTTTTCTTTTCAGTACAAACAAAAGGATAATTACAAATTCTCCTAAGCCAATCCTTGGGTGTCCTAACTCAACTCCTAGCTCGGCGTACAATGTTTAAATTGGATATTTTAACACTTTCTGAAGCCTACGAATCCTTGCTAAACAATAACACAATCAGTAATATAACAATCCTAATTGCTTCGAGACAAAATCCTAAAACCTGTGTAGGTATATGTGCAGAACGCGCTCACTTGTTCTTATGCTACAAAATAAACTAATCATAATTCAGCCAGATAGGGTTAGAGGTAACAGATAGTTTGGGTGTTACCTCGAAATTTCGTGTTGATGGTGCTGATAAATATTTCTGTCCCTGTCGTTGTTAACGCATTACTTATTGACAGTTTTGCTAGTCCCGTTTTTGGTGGTTCTGATGGTATTCTTAGTCCGGACAGCACTCTGCTTATTGGCTTTGTTCGTGTAGGTAACGCTATTGCCGCTTGCTTTGAGGTAGTTATCTTTACTGATGCTATTGCTGACGTTGTCCTTGTTGCTGCCACTGTAGACGTTACTGCTGTTGTCATTGCTGATATTGTTAACGATCTTGTTTCTATTGGCGCTATCGTTACCGATGATGTTGCTGTTAGTACTATACCTGTTGCGGTTGGCCTTGTTATTGCTGCTATTGGCGATGCAGATGCAATTTCCACCAATAATACCGTTACTGTTGTATTCGAAACAATGGAGAACATTATTTTTATTTGTTCGCTTTCTTTTCCTTCTCTGTCATCTAGTCCTCACCGGAACTGGACTGTCGGCGAAGGAATTTGCTACTGCCAGTACGCTCCTAACTTCACTTATCTGCGATACTAGCTGATCGAACGTTTCCTGCATTTTGTTGATACCTTTGAGAAAGGTCACAATTTCAAGATTTGTTTGGATCTGAGTCCGCAGTTTATCGCAGATTACAACCTGTTTTTGCAGTATTCGACTTAGGCTGATCTTGTCCAAGCAATGATTGCGACAGGGTGGTGGTTCGTTGCTGTCAATAGACTTTTCGCTGTCACACTGAACACCAGCACAACCAGCGTGGAAATAACGGTTGCGCTTTCCCTGGCATCTTCCCAAGAAGCGATTATCGCTCGTGGAGCACTTTGAAACTTCACATTGCATTTTGGACATTGTCGCACTATTCGGTAGCGCGCTCGGTCAAAATTTCACACTCGCAGAATAACTATCGAAGGACCGCAATATAACCAAACCGTACTCGGCAAACGTTTGAATCCTTATGCGGTATTCAGTGGCATGCACGGTGCACCTATATTAGGCATTTTGGACAATTATAATGGTTCATCATGTCGTTTGCAAAAATATACGAATTATTTTTGTGCCCACCATGTACTCGACAGTTTCTTACAAAACCTTACTTCCTTGGAAATATCTATAAATGGAACATATATAAAGTCTGTATCGATCAATGTATGCAAACATAATACAATGCAAGTTGCTTTGAATTTTTTTCTAGACAAAACAGCACAGTTGCTTTGCCAAACAAATCATTCACTAACGAGCTAAACATATGCCAAAAGCTCAATATCTATTTTCAAACAGCAGTCTACGGCGAAAAGATTTTTACCTGCGACACAAAGCGTTAGAAATGTACATTGATATGCCATGATTGGTTTTTCCCATATAGTTGTATGATATAAGCCTCCGGCACATCCCTCTTATTACGACCTACAACCAGAAACCGCGTAGGACATAATCATCTCATTATTTCGCAGAGCATAAAACCCAAAAAATGGGACAACCCACCGCGTTGACTGGGAAATGACAGGTTGCAGAGGTTCAGTTTAGCGGCCTTGAACATTTGCGTTATTAATTATATTAATTCGATGGAAGTTTTCCGGGTAAGCCGCTTTACCAATATCATCAGCTCGTTTCGACATGGGGTAATTTGTTTAGCAGCCACGTGATCACCTCTCCTGATGTCGTCTGCAATAAAAATAACTTTTTTGTAGCAGAACTGGCTTACCTAAGCGAAAGTTACGTCCCACAAGGTTTGGTTATTTAATAAAGGAGAAAGCTGTCGCAATAGGATCTCTGCCGGGCAGTGGCGGCGCGAGGTATTTTACTGCTCGGGGCCAACAATTGAATTTGCTGCCCCTCTTGTAATGAATTTTCAAAAGAGATCGATTTTATTTTCCATCTTTTCATATGAAACAATAAATGATAAAAGTATTAGAAAGGCTCTACACAAAATAATCTTTTTCATATTTTATTGTCAATGCTTTGTCCTGGCGGTAGTTAGGGTTCGTCGCGGTTGCGGTAATTACCGCAACCGCGCGGTATTTACCGCACCCGCACCGCAAAATCTGCGGTGCGGTGAGACACTTTTTCCCGCGGATGCGGTGCGGGAATGAGCTTTTACCGCGCGGTTTTGCCGCACCCGCACCGCAAAAATATAATTAATAAAGTCTCACGTTTGCATTTAAAAGTGGATTAAAACTAGGACTTTAACCATTTGAGAAGGCCGCAACTAGATTTATTTCCTTAGCAAATGCTTAGCAATAGCATTGTTAGAAAAACCCCCATGTCAGAACGTTCGAGTTTTACTTTTCACCCTACAATAAGGCAACATAAAAATACTTTGAATTGGCATAAATTCCATTGACTTGCTAATTATTGGAGAAGAAATCGAAATATAATAAATATTCGACTTATGGCTACTTGATTTCTCACATTTTGGTTATTCTAAATTGATAAACAGACTGCTATTACGAAAGAAAATCTTGCTGTGTCCGAA
The DNA here is from genome assembly GCF_030247195.1 of Topomyia yanbarensis. NCBI lineage: Eukaryota > Metazoa > Arthropoda > Insecta > Diptera > Culicidae > Topomyia > Topomyia yanbarensis. Next base: position 19,917,664 of record NC_080672.1, read on the forward strand.
ATAATTTGACGCTATTATTTTTACGACATATTTTGGACACTAGTTAGTTTATACTTCTAAGTAAAACTTCACAAACTAACAATTTCAAACACATAAAATCCAAATAGAGACAAAATTATTAGATCATTTAAAAACAATAAATTTGTGCTCTTAAATCCAATTTAAAAGTGCATCACTCCTCCCGATTCCTGTTGGAAATCGTGGAATTATGAATCGTTTTCGAGATCAATTTTTCAATTTGAATTTTGATTAATTTAATGGAATTGGAGATAAACTAATTATGCCGGGACTTAAACACAACCCAAAGAATATTTTATCTTCATCAAACCAAACGAATTTGAAGTAATTAGCAGTAAAAGAGACGAATGTATGAAAAGCGTCCAAAATAAGGATGGATCCAAATTAAGCTGATTATTCTATCATTCTTTCATCAACATTGTACTTCTATCTTCTTTGATTGCTGTGTAAATTCAATGTGAATTTTTCTGCAGTCAATTTTATTGGATTCTTTCTCAAAAAGTATGCTACATAACTTTTTTTGCGCACTTCCTTTCAAATTTACGATCATTTTCTACCAAATCAAGTCCTGATATTCTTCAGTTAAGACTATTTTTTAGCTTTTTTGAAGTAATGTTATTCAAAGTTAGTTTTTTATAGTGTATGGTATTACATTTTTTTGTAATTCTCAAAGCCATATTGTGACAAGTGTGAAAGTTAGCTCAGATGCCAAATACCACATAGTTTGACTCCCGTCCACTTCAATTGAAGTTTTTGTCATTGGCTCTTTGGGAAAATACTAGAGGAAAATATACTAAATACTATAACTTTCGAACTAGCCTTTAAAAAATTACAGTTCATCCATTTTTAAAGGTAGCAATCTTAGTATTTGAATGATAATACATCTGTTTCTTGAAAAATACGGAAATCAGATTTTTGGGATATTTTGTCCATGGAACCCCCTATTTTTAATAACATTTTTGCTGTATGCTACAAATCATACATTTTTTGCAGTTTTTCTAATGTTCAATAATTCTGTACCGGTTGATACCGGACCCCTGATTAGATTTATAGAGCAATTTTTTTTCGTCAAATATGGCGTCGTTCTTATTGATGAAATACAATATGTTTTTATTTCACTGTATTGGAATATATGCGCTGCTATATAGAACCTTAATTTTTTTTTGGTGAAATTCCTTTAAGAATGAAAGGTGGTTTTTACTACGTAAATGCGGAAAACATCCATTTCATTTTCACATGTCAAAAACAATGAAAATATGAAAATTTGAAGAAAAAATATGCATCTTCATTTCTTATTACATTTTTATGCCATTTTTTCAATTAACAGAAGAGTTGCTAAAATAAAAATTTTCCTATTACTGCAGTAGAACGTTTTTGAATGTATAATGTTGCCTTTAAATGTACGGAATTTTATTAATAGAAAATGCAAAAGTTGATTTTTTTCATAAACATTACATTCTGAGGAGTCTCTTAAAGTTAAATTTCGTGTGAATAAGAATAACATTTTTTTATACAAATAAAAAAAATCAACACCTTTTTTTTAACCGTTGTGTGCCCGACGCGGTACCCGGGTACCTTTTTAAGATTCAATTAATTAAAATCCTATGTTTTATCCATAGCTGGAAATTAAAATTTTGTGACATCTTAGAACTTCACTAAGTCAAGCTTTTGGGTTAATAATATTTTTTTTTTTCATTTCGTTTATTTGATAGGCACAAATGCGTTAGCTTGGCGGTGCCGAATTATTTTGTTTTTACATTTTGAATATCTTAAAACTAGGAGGTTACAATGTTGAAATATTTTTTTTATAAAAGAGAAAAAATTTTACAGCTTTCTTAAGACTAGAAAAAAAAATCTATATATAATAGAGGGGGCAAAAGATTTTTTTTTATGAAAAATTGTAAAACAAGGAATTCAATAGTAATAGTTTTTTAGGAAATATTTACAGTTATCTTAAAACTAACAATATAGTTTGGTACACAAAAGGGGGAACAAATATTTATGAAAAATTTCACAGATGTTTTAAAACTAGGGATACAATTCTATTTACAAGATGGGGGACAATAGTTTTAACGAAGAGTAGAAATTACGACTATCTTAAAACTAGGAATACGGAATACAAATTTGATTTTTTATCGGATACTTATGCTTGGTCATTTCCAAAATCGGTGTAGAAGTAGTTGTATCAAGGACAGGGGAGAGAAGGCGTAGATGGTGACCGGTAGAGAAGAGCAAAACTTGCAACTTTCGGGCAAACGGGAGATCAGCGAAACAAATTTGCGCCTCAGTCTAGTAGGTCGGATTGGCGGATGGTATTATTCGGACCCGCGGGGAATCCTTCAAAGGGAATCCTTCGGACCTCGAGTCGCTCTCGCTTCAGATTCCGTAGTGATAAGGGCGATGGCGGTTACATAGTGGCAGTCTGAAGCTTATCGGTTCCACACGGCAAGAGGAAACTTCTAAAAACGAGAAATAAAAAGAGAGGGGCTAAATTGGGATATTTATCGTTTTTATGAAAGTATAAATAAGGGACATATAGGGGAAATCACGATTTGCCAGCATATCTCGGACTGGGACATTGGGTGGTCTACCTCGGGCCCGAAGGGAATCCTTTAACTGAGACCTGGCGTCCAAATACCCGGCGCATACCCAGACAACGTGCTCGATGTCATGATAGCCCTCGTCACAAGCGCACAGACTACTCTCCGCAAGCCCAATACGCCGCAAATGTGCATCTAAGGTGTAGTGGTTGGACATAAGTCGGGACATTACACGAATAAAATCCCGACCCACATCCATCCCCCTGAACCAAGGTTTCGTTGATACCTTTGGGATAATCGAATGTAGCCATCGTCCAAGTTCCCCATTGCTCCACGAGGTTTGAAAACTGTTGAGTGTCCTCTGACGACAAATACTAAAAAATTCGTTGAAGCAGATTGGTCTTTCGTATATGTCACCATTTAATGCGCCCACCTTTGCTAATGAGTCGGCCTTTTCATTGCCCGGGATAGAACAATGAGAGGGGACCCAAACAAAGGTAATCTGATAAGATTTTTCAGATAACGTACACAAGGACTCCTGTAATACCCCAGAAAATACGGTAATTGCTTTTTAGGCTTCACCGCACGAAGAGCCTCGATAGAGCTGAGGCTGTCCGAAACGATGAAGTAGTGATCTGTGGGCAGAATATCGATGATCCCAAGGGTGTACTGAATTGCAGCTAACTCTGCGACGTAAACTGAAGCAGGATCATTGAGCTTGAATGAAGCGGTGATAGTATTGTTGAAGATACCGAAGCCCGTGGACCCATCGAGATTTGATCCGTCAGTGTAGAACATTTTGTCACAGTCGACTTCTCGGAATTTATTATAAAATATATTGGGGATCACTTGAGGGCGTATATGGTCCGGGATTCCACGAATCTCTTCCTTCATGGATGTGTCGAAGAATACAGTAGAATCAGAAGTATCTAGGAAACGAACACGGTTGGGAGTATACGTAGAAGGATTAATGCTCTGTGCCATGTAGTCGAAGTACAAGGCCATAAATCGGGTTTGAGAATTAAGCTCGACGAGCCTCTCGAAGTTTTTAATCACCAACGGGTTCAGAATGTCGCATCGGATGAGCAATCGATATGAGAGTTCCCAAAATCGATTTTTTAGCGGAAGAACGCCCGCCAGCACTTCGAGACTCATCGTATGGGTCGAATGCATGCAACCCAAGGCAATGCGCAAGCAACGATTCTGGATTCTCTCCAGTTTGATGAAGTGTATGTTCGCAGCGGAGCGGAAACAGAAACACCCGTACTCCATCACCGACAATATCGTTGTTTTGTACAACCTGATCAGGTCTCCTGGGTGAGCACCCCACCATGTTCCAGTTATTGTTCGGAGAAAATTGATCCTTTGTTGGCATTTCTGTTTCAGATACCTAATGTGACATCCCCAGGTACCTTTAGAGTCGAACCAGACCCCGAGATATTTAAATGTGAAAACCTGGTTGATCGTTGCACCCATTAATAGAAGCTGGAGTTGCGCCGGCTCACGCTTCCTAGAAAAGACAACCAACTCAGTTTTCTCCGTGGAGAACTCAATACCCAGCTGAAGAGCCCAAGCAGACAAATTGTCCAAGGTATTTTGTAATGGTCCTTGCAAGTCGGCAGCTTTGGGCCCTGTAACAGAGACCACCCCGTCGTCTGCAAGTTGCCTTAGCGTGCATGAATTGGCAAGACAATCGTCAATGTTATTCACGTAAAAATTGTAGAGAAGGGGACTTAGACATGAGCCCTGGGGAAGACCCATGTAGCTAAATCGCGATGTTGTTAAATCGCCATGCGAAAACTGCATGTGCTTTTCAGACAACAGGTTTAGCAAAAAGTTATTTAAAATTGGTGAAAGACCATGCTGGTGCAGCTTCTCTGACAGAATGTTGATAGAAACTGAGTCAAAAGCCCCCTTAATATCCAAGAAGACTGATGCCATCTGCTCTTTGTTAGCATAGGCCATTTGGATTTCTGTAGAAAGCAACGCAAGGCAATCGTTCGTCCCTTTGCCTTTGCGGAAGCCAAATTGTGTATCTGACAGTAAGCCATTTGCTTCAACCCGATTGTCGAGGCGAAACAAGATCATTTTCTCGAACAACTTCCGAATACAGGACAGCATTGCAATCGGCCGATACGAGTTGTGGTCGGAGGCTGGTTTTCCTGGTTTTTGAATGGCGATGACCTTCACTTGCCTCCAGTCATGAGGGACAATGTTACCCTCAAGAAACTTGTTAAATAAGTTCAGCAAGCGCCTTTTTGCAGTGTCAGGCAGATTCTTCAGCAAGTTGAATTTGATTCTGTCTAACCCTGGGGCGTTATTGTTGCATGATAAGAGAGCAAGTGAAAACTCCACCATCGAAAACGGTGTTTCGTTCGTGGTATCGGGAGGAAACGCGGCGCGGCACGTTTTCTGTACCGGGACAGAGTCCGGATAGATCTTCTTGGCGAAAGCGAATATCCAACGGTTTGAATATTCCACGTTCTCGTTGGTACTATTACGGTTACGCATACGTCGAGCCGTACCCCAAAGAGTGCTCATCGCTGTTTCCCTCGTTAACCCGTCGACGAACCGGCGCCAATAACTGCGTTTTTTGGCTTTCATTAAACTCTTCATTCGCCTTTCTAGCGACGCGTACTGTTGATAGCTAGCGGGTAACCCGTCTTCCCGGAAGGCCTTATATGCAGTGGACTTCTCCGCGTACAGCTCTGAGCACTCTTTATCCCACCACAGTGTGGGAGACCGTCCATGGGTATTCGCGTTGGGTACTGGTTTAGTCTGAGCTTGATTCGCACTGTCGAGAATCAAGCCAGCCAAAAACCTGTACTCTTCCTCCGGAGGAAGTTCTTGAGTGGATTCGATTTTAACGGATATCGCGGTCACGTAACTCTTCCAATCAATGTTCCGTGTGAGGTCATACGAGGCATTGATTGTTTTCGATGGTCTTGAACCGTTAGCAATTGAAATCACGATAGGCAAATGATCGCTACCGTGGGGATCAGGGATCACCTTCCACATGCAATCTAACTGTAGCGATGTCGAGCAAAGCGATAAATCCAACGCGCTTACGCGTGCTGGTGGTGTAGGAATCCGCGTCATTTCTCCCGTGTTTAAGATGGTCATGTTGAAATTATCGCAAAGATCTTGGATTACTGTTGATCTATTATCATCATGAAGACAACCCCATACCGTACCGTGCGAGTTAAAGTCTCCCAGAACTAGCCGCGGTGCCGGTAAGGATTCCGTGATATTACAAAGCGTTCGGTGCCCTACCGAGGCTCTAGGAGGAATGTAGATGGAAGCAATGCAAAGGTCTTTACCTTTGATTAAAACTTGACAAGCGACAATTTCAATGCCTGGTGTCGAAGGGAGGTTAATTCGGTTGAAAGAATAGCACTTTTTGATCCCCAAAAGTACTCCTCCATAGGGGTTTTCTCGATCCAGACGAATTATATTAAAGTCGTGGAAGTTGAGATTTATATCGGAAGTTAACCAAGTTTCACATAATGCGAAAGCATCACATTTTAAACTATTTAGTAAAAATTTAAAGGAATCGATTTTCGGGAGGATACTTCTGCTGTTCCACTGTAGAACAGTGATCGAATCGGTGACCTCGTTCGATGACTTAGCCATCGAAGGATACGATCGCTGCAAGGAGGGGCCATTTAGTAGTCAACTGCTTCAAAAATGTTTGCACTATAGGGAGAAAACGTATCAGAAGGCTTTTAAGAGGATCAGTAACATTGAAAGCTGTGAAAATTAAATCCACTATTTCAGAAAATTTCATTAGTCCGCTACTGGACTGAGTATCTGTTTGAAAAAAGGGGACACTTGGGGTTTTTGGTGTCCCTGGAAGTGGTGGGTACTCCTTGTTAGAATTAAGATTTCCAAGTCCTGGAGCAAATTGCTTCGGCTTTTGTGCATCACTTCCGTTGGATTTATTGATTGTAGTTGGCGCACTCTGAGGGGACGACACCTTGGCACCCTTACGAGGCAATTTAGGGGAGGCTAGATTTCTCCTCTTCCTGGATTCCCCTGGGTTAACCAATGATGTTCCCTCTTGTGGGTCGTCAGATTCTTGCTCAACGCCAGCCAAAAGAGCAAAGGAATTTTCAGAAGGGACAGATGGCGAAGCATTCTTTAGCATTTCTGCATAAGAGTGCCTCGAGCGATCCTTAAGGGAGCGCTTAATTTTATCCCCGCGCTGCTTGTACGCCGGGCATGACTTAAGAGCATGCGGAGGGCCCCCGCAGTAAATACACTTCTCAGTTTCTCCACCGCAAGCGTCATCCTCATGTTCTCCCTCGCATTTGCCGCACCGTTTTTTATTGCCACAATAAGTGGCTGTGTGGCCCAGTTGCTTGCAATTGCTACAGTTCATTACCCGCGGCATAAACAGGCGAACGGGTAAGCGAACCCTATCCAGGAGGACATAGTTGGGAAGAGCAGACCCGGAGAAAGTCACCCGAATCGAGTCTGACGGAGAATAAGTCGTCTTATTATTTTCTGTTTTTGCGGAATACAATTGCTTGCATTCCAGAATCTTCACCTTTTGAAGTGAAGGGTCCTTAAAGCAGCCAACCCCGTACTTCAACAGGTCTTCGCACTTTAGACCCGGTTCGGCGACGATTCCATCGATCTCCACTGCCCTACAAGGCACATACACCCTGAATTGCTTCGTAAAACGCTCGCTGCGAGCAATCTGGTTTGCCTGATCGAGGTCATTTACTATAACGCGTATCTTATTAGCTCGAACACGTGTTATCTGCGCTACGGCCGGGTAGTTAGCAGTCAGCTCCCGTGATATTTCTAGAATATTGGGCGATTTCGTGTTGGGCCGGAAATACACCACCCAGGGTCCATTTGAACTGGCTGGGTATGTTTTAACACGGGGAGGACTGGGGGAATCAGGGGAGGGAGTAATATCGGGTTTATCCGGTAAATCCATGGGAATATCATTCCCATCCAAATCCAAACGAGAGATGAAACTTGTATTCAGGGGAAAGGGAAAAGTAGAGACCGATCGGGGAAAGGGAAACAAAAGAAAGAAAAATAATACTTAGCTTATATAGCGGCGTGTCCGGCAATTCTGGTATTCACTTCACCAGCCTAGGCACCGGCGAACAAAGACTGCCTCAAACAATAGTTGACCTTCACTGTCAATATATATTCTTGTTCACTTTATGCACAGCACCAGAAAACGAACTGCTTCGATCGAGAGCTCGGAGAGTTATGAGGGTTAATAATATTGTTGATATAGTAAGGGTGGGAGTGAGGAGCGGCTTCTGTATTTTTACATTTCTTACAAAAGAAATGTATAGGATTCGCTCAAACTTTGACAACTTTTTTCGAGGCCCGGAGGGCCGAGTCTCATATACCAATCGACTCAGCTCGACAAATTGAGACAATGTCTGTATGTGTGTGTGTGTGTATGTGTGTATGTAAGTATGTACAAAATGTCATGTAATTATCTCAGCAATGGCTGAACCGATCTTAATTAAATTAGTTTCAAATGAAAGGCCTAACGTTGCCATTTGACACTATTATTTTTGATTTTCGATATGTTGTTTACTTTCTGAGATATGGACGATTTTGTCAAAACACAGCAGGTTTTTTGCGAATAACTTTCGAACAATACAATATTGTCCCACAAACTGCACATAAATGAAAAGCTTGTAAAAATACCTTGCTAACAAGCTATAGATTGTCTGAATCCGTGCACGAGTGGCGGAGATATTAAACATTTTGTATTTTTAGTCCTCGCTTGCCAATTTCCACTAATTAAAAATGAGATTGTTTCATACAGAGTATTGCTTTACTGGTGTTTTAGGGGCAAAACTAAAGCGATTTTGAATATAGGGGTATGAAAACACATCTACGTGATTCAAGGAATTCGATGTTGAGAACATTTTGTGAATTACCTTTATAATAAATGAACTATTTCTCAAAAATCAATATATAAGTTCACTTCAAAGACAAAATAATGTGTTGGTAAAGAAACAGGGAGTTCCAATATTTATTCCTTGGATTAGGAATTGCGTTCAATCATGAGGTAAATGTTGGATAGTATATCAATACACAGATTAACAAGTAATTCACCTAGTAGTGAGATAAAGATTTCTAATATAATTATACTTGTGGCGTCATCGAAAGCAACTGTATGTTTGAAGTCCAAAAATTTAGCGAAAATTTGCAAGATTTAGGTTATACTGGTTATGGCGCAAAAATTACTACTTACATTATTTATGATAAGAATGTAAAAATCAATATATCATAATAATATACCTATAAAAATAATGTCACTGCATTAACCATCATTTGCCACTCCTCACACGCCCCCCCCCCCCCATCTCTCTCTCTCTCTCTCTCTCTCTCTCTCTCTTTCTCTCTCTGTGTCTCTTCTATCGCATCTATCTAGCTATTTCTGTATGCATTTCTAAGTTGTGCGATAAGATCTTCTGCCAATCTGAAATATTTATTAATTGTAATTGCGAAGGTTTGAGAAAACAAAACTATTTTTTGTCTGCTGCTACATCAACTCAACTTTAATTCAATTGCATACAAAGCCTGTATCTACACTATAATTAAGGTAATTCATGGCTATATCAGAAAAATATTTGGCTTAACTGGGTAATATGAAAGTTTGACGATGGAAATTTTCAAAAGAGACATTCCACGTGCGATATTTAAACTATTCATATCTCTATTGAATTTTGAATGAAAGATATGCTCAAAGACTGAAAGCTGAAGCCAGCAAGATTTCGAAGACAAAATACATGAGAGGAAGAGGTTCTAGAGACGACAATGTGAACCTCCCACCCGAGTTCGGATTGACGGTGACGAAATCGAGATGGTCGACGAATTCATGTATTTGGGCTCACTGGTAACCGACGACAATGATAACAGCAGAGAAATTCAGAGACGGATCATAGCGGGAAATCGTGCCTACTTTGGACTCCAGAGGACGCTCCGGTCGAACAAAATTCGCCGCCGCACGAAGTTGATTATCTTGAAGACGCTGATTAGATCGGTGGTCCTCTACGGCCACGAGACCTGGACTATGCTCGTGGAGGACCAACGCGCTCTTGGAGTTTTCGAACGAAAGGTGTTGCGTACCATCTATGGTGGCGTGCAGATGGAAGACGGAACGTTGCGCAGGCGAATGAACCAGGAGTTGTATCAGCTGCACATTCGTTGTATTGGTACGAACATTCATGAAAAATAACGGATCAAAAACCAAATATCCACAAATTAGATCCAGGAAAAGAAGTCCCCAAAGTACCCACTCTCGATGGGGGATGCAACTACAATGTGTCTTCTAACTTATCGTCGTCCATATTTGGATATACTGAGTAGTTTGAACCATTTCTTTTTCAGAAGATGGGATTTTCGAAAACATTTCAAAACTTTCTGATACAATGGTTTTCAAATTCGTACAATCCGGTTTATTCATTTTCTATATTCAAAAATGTTTTTGGCTTCAAATATATGACCATTTCATTTTAATTAATTATTTCATTCCACATCTTTTTATTCGTTTTGTTCATCTGCGTTCATTTTACTTATTTTATTCGTTTCATTCTTTGGATTCACTCTGATCAGTTTATTCTTTCTGTGCATTTTACTCATATCATTCATTGTTTTCATTGTATGCATTTTATTAATTTTTTCCAGTTTATTCATTTTGTTCAGTTTCTTCATTTTAATAATCTGACTACTTTTTCAGTTTTAATCATTTCATCCAAATAATTTATTTGATTCAATTTATTTCTTTATATTAATTTATAACCTTTTACTGTTGTTCAATTTTTCATTTTAATCAATGCATTTAATTCTGCTCATTTTCTTCTTTTTATTCATTTTATCACTTCAGCTCATTTTGTTTATTTGATTCGTTTGTTTTATTTATGCATTTCATTTATTTTTTACTTTATTCATTTTGTTCATCCATTCTTTATATTTATTTGATTCATTTCATTAATTTGATTCATTGTATTCACTGGATGAATTAAATCAATTTGATTCATTTAATTCATTTGATTCATTTAATTAATTTGATTCATGTGATTCATTTGATTCATATGATTCATTTGATTTATTTGATTCATTTGATTCATTTGATTCATTTGATTCATTTGATTCATTTGATTCATTTGATTCATTTGATTGATTTGATTCATTTGATTGATTTGATTCATTTCATTCATTTGATTAATTTGATTCATTTGATTCATTTGATTTATTTGATTCATTTAATTTATTTGATTTATTTGATTCATTTGATTCATTTGATCCATTTGATTCATTTGATTCATTTGAATCATTTGATTCATTTGATTCATTTGATTCATTTGATTTATTTGATTGATTTAATTCATTTGATTCATTTGATTCATTTGATTGATTTGATTCATTTGATTCATTTGATTCATTTGATTTATCTGATTCATTTTATTCATATCTTTAATTTTATGCATTTCATTCGTTTTATTTCATTCAATTTGTTAGTATTAGTCAATTTATTCTATTATTCTTGTAACTATTTCTAAATATAATCTTAATTTTTATGTAATAACCTAATCTAATTTGATTCGTGTATATTATAATTTTGATTTCCATTAATTTTTCTTCTCATTTTATGAATTTAAAAACCTATTGTTTCATTTTTAATGTAGAATACATTTAAGCTTTCAATATAGGGGTCCCGTTTCAAAATATTGGCTGCGGCGTGGCGTCAGATTTTGAACGTTATTAACTTTTATCATACTTAACAGAATGATTTGATTTTTAGGCCAATTTGTTGAAAATATGTTCCTCTATGCTGTATTGAAATTTGAAGTATGTATAACATGCACCAATAACAAAAAATTGTGTTTTGAAAAATCTTTCGAAAACGACTCGGAAAAGTGAAAATTTTCAGCCAATCCCGCACAGAGCCGTCAATATGGTGGACCAACCGAACAATTAAATAATGAAAAGTTTATATATAGGTCCAATACATGTTTGTTCCTATGATTATTCGTATTGGGTTGCTTGACGAGAGCAGTTGGTGGGGGAAAGACGGCATATTCCTTTGGTTAGGCCATTAGAAGCCGGACGGAAAGGAAAGGCTCAGGCACGGCAACGAGAACGAGCGAGAAAGCGATAGTAGTGCATATTAGCGCGATTATATAAATATCTGTCGGTCGGTTTTTCTCATCATTCGTATTCGTTCAAGTACTAGCAAGCAGCCAGTCCACCGAAGGAAAGCAGATGGCAATGACGACGGTCCGAAAAAGTGCCCCAGCTACTGGTGACCCATCGCAACCAACTACCGATCAGGAACTGTCGCCTTGCAAGAATTTCGCCCCAACTAAAGGGCAATAGAGCAACTAATCTGTAGGCTATCGTTCCAGCGTCTGGTTCGTGAGATTGTACAGGACTGCAAAGTCGAGCTTCGCTTACAAAGCTCAGTCGTAATGATACCTCGAGAAGCCAACGATGCCTACTTAGTCGGTTTTTTCGAGGCTGCAAAATAGTGCGCCAAGCGCATAAATTTCAGGCCAAATACATTAAACTGGCTCACCGTGTCCGCGGGGAGTGCGTCTGAATTATGCTCCCGCAATAAAACAATAAACGGTTCTTTACAGGACCAATTAATTGTGTTCTAATAAGAGTTAAACTGAAATTTACATTTTATGGTGTATAACAATTTTCAGAAAGCTATATAAGAAATACGATGTGTGGAAAGAAAGAGAATTTAAATTATCCTCTCTCGCTCGTTTTCGTGCACTGCTTTGCCATTCCTTTCTGCTGCTAATACCATCATAACTAAAACGAATATGCGTGTTCCCCCACCATACCATGGCCAGTATCAGCGCTAACAAATAAGACAAAAGAATTTAAATTTGTGAAAATCTTTTCCGTCCTTCTTTTCAAATCTGCAACATTATTTGAAAATATTGTTGGAATGTTTTTATTTAAAAACTGAACATGCAAGTTTGCTAGCACTGGCCACTAGATTGAAGGCGATGGAAAGACAGAATATTTGTTTTGGTTATGCTAGTATTGGTAGCCGAACAGAAAGGAAAGGCACAGGAATGGCACGAAAACGAGCGAGAGAGCGATAGTAGTGCTTTCTCGTGTGTTCATATATGAATATTGGTCGGTCGGTTTTTCTCATCATTCGTATTCGTTCAAGCACTAGCAAGCAGCCAGTCCACCGGAGGAGAGCAGTTGGCAATGATGACGGTTCGAAAAAGTGCCCCAGCTACTGGTGGCCCATCGCAACCAACTACCGATCAGGAACTGTCGCCATGCCAGTATTTCGCCCCAACTAAAGGGCAACGGAGCAACTAATCCGCTGGCTAACATTCCAGCGTCTGGTTCGTAAGGTAACTTTAAAGTCGAACTACGCTTACAAAACTCAGCCGTAATGAAGCCAGTGATGCCTACTTGGTCGTATTGCTTGAGGATACAAAATAGTGCGCCAAGTACGTAACTTTCTCGCAAAAGAAATCAAACTGGCTCACAATGTCCGCTGGGAGTGGGCGTAGTTTACAATAAAAGCAACGGTTCTTTTCAGGACCAATCAATTGTGTTCTAGTGAGAGTTAAACTGAAACTTTCATTTTAAGATATGTAACAAATTTTCAACAAGCAACATAATACGTTGTGTGGAAAGAAGTAGCTTGCACACGGAACAAAAATTTAAATTATCCTCTCGCTCGTTTCGTGCACTGCACAGCATTTTCCATTCCTTTCTGCTGCTATTATCAGTATAACCTAAAAGAATGTTCGGGTTCCCTCTCCATCCCTCTAGTAATCAGTGTTGCTTCAATTGCATGTGTTTAAGAGAAACGTTGAAGTCGCATGCTTCTATTCGAGCTTTTTGGCAGCCTCCGTGAACTAACTGCATTAAATGATTTTTTTGTGCAGCTCCGTGCTAGTAGCAAACAAAATGGCCCTACCAGCGTCTGATTCGTGAGATTGTGCAGTATTTCAAAGTCGAGCTAAGCTTATAAAGTTCAGCCGTAATGGTACCCGAAGAAGCCAGTCTTGTCGTTTTGTTCGAGGCTACAAAACAGTTCGCCAGGCACGTAACTATCATGCCAAATATATCCAACGATCCAGCGCATCACCATCAACACCAACGCCGAAACCAAAGGTTCTTTCCAGAACCACTATTATTACCATAGAGAATTATTTGGAAATTTCCCATTCAAACGTGATTCTTTTGAATATTATTAGATTTAAATTAACGTCTCGAATTGAAGTCACGACGCTCCGGTTATGTCACAGACATTACTCACCCATCTTTTTTATTGGGACCACGACTAATGGTTTAATATAGACACCCCATTTCAATATTTCGGAAGGAACAGAAGGTCGAGTTTGGAAAGTTTGTAATTTTCATTGTACTTAACCAAATTACACAATGTTCGCACTAATGATTCAGAAATATGACCAGGAATCTTCTATTAGGTTAGTATGTATAATTTACATGAAAAAAGAAAAAATGATTTTTAGGAATCAATTATTATCTGTTCTGCCATCTCCCTCACCAAGGCCAACAACGCCAACAAAAACGGTGCTTTTCAGGACCACCATCATTTTTGTAAAGAATAATTTGAAATATTCCTCGCCCAAATCACTTTTTGTCCGAAAATTCCAATGAGTATCAACATATTTGAAGAACGTGTTCCTCATGTATTCTACACCTCTCCAGTTATGTCGCAGACATTACCCAACCATCTATTTTTGCTTTACTTTTTTATTTTGGTCGTTTTGTTGATTTCTATAATTTATTCAGTTTATTCGAGATTTTATTCGTGCAAGACTAGAAACTGTTTTCATCCCACCTCTAGTTGGGTGCCTACTTCTCGTGAGTTCTGCAAACTAATCCAATAGTGAAATGTGTAAGAAATGTCTCATCTCACTGCTAGGTGGATTAAATCGGTTTTTTACTACGCAACAGGCCGACGTGGGTACCCGGGTACCCACATAACTAAAATGCCCATAACTAAGGTAATATCCAACCGATTTCGATACTTTTGGCCGTTTTGGAATCAGGAATTCATCCACTTTTGGACTTGGTAAAAATGAATCGGGTTACTTCATTCGGTTCTCGGGAATCCGGGCTTCCGGAAGCAGGTTCCAGTGCTGGGGTACTATTCGCGAACTTCAATGGAATACTAGCAATATGGGTATCAAAATTCTTGGAATTGCATCAGTAGGCTAGTGGTTTAGATATCTAGTGGTTTTGAAACCATTTGGTGATTTGACCCCGGAACGGACATTCCGGAGCAGGTTCCCGTGGGGCCGTGAGTGGCCATTCCATTCCAATTCCATTTTTCAACTTGCCATAGGGTCCCGTCAGTGGCGTAGTAAAAAAATTTTTCGGTGAGGATATGAAATTTTTTTATATATATGAAAAAATGTTCAAAAACATTCTGAGCAGAAAAAAGAATGTTCAAAAACCAACAACTCAGGGAACGGGTTTGGGTAGGCAAGGTAGGAAAGCTATCTGTTGGTAAAGAATAAATGCTCTTCCTCTACGAGGACAATCTGGGCGGCAAACTTCAGATTGTCTAATTTACTGCGCCCTTCAGTTCCCTTGTGCCATTCAGTACCACTTTCTCGTTGAGCTTCTGACTGGTTCGCGAACTAGTCGGTCTAGTCCCCTACGATAGATCTAGCCTACTCCGACGAAAAGTTCCCCGGCGAGAGAAGTTCGAGCCAACCAGCCAGGTGCTGCGGTCAGTTCGGCGATTCCAGTAGAGTAGGGCATCCGGTTTGCTGGAGCCCCGGTGCGACTGGTGGTGTATCGTCGCGGTCTACGCGGTCTCGTTCCCGGCGGTAAATGTGACTGTAAGCTGACGGAGAGGTCCCAGACAAAAGAAGTTCTCCCGATACCGATTCTTATTTGGTTTCAGTACCACAACTTCTTGAGCCCTTTGACTCCGTAACCGGTGCCATTTAGCACCGCAACTCCTTTAAGCCCTTTAGTTCTCTTCTTGGGCCATTTAGCACTACTTCCTTGATGGTCCATTCAGTCCTCGACTTGTTCGCGAACAACTCGGTCTAGTCCCCGACAATGGACCTCATCTACTCCGACAGAGAATTCCCCGGCGAGAGAAGTTCTCTCGAGATCGAGCTAATCAGCTAGATGCCGAGGTCAGTTCGGCGATTCTGGTGAACCAGGGTATCCGATGCACTGGTACGCCGATGACCCGCGACTAGTGGTGTCTCGTCGCTGTCTACTCAGTCTAGTCCCCAGCGGTGAATCTAGCTTACGCTAACGGAGAGTTCCCTGGCGAAAAAAGTTTTCCCAATATCGATTCTTCTTTGGTTTTCGCTATTTTTCTATCGGAACAACCGGTGGGGTGCCGTGGTCCGTCTGACGAATCCGCATGGAGCGTGACGTCCGGTTCGCTGGCGTTTCGACGACTCATACTCGCTGCTCCGTTGCAGTCTATTCGACTAGTCCTCGGCGGTGGATCTAGCTTATACCTGCGGAGAGTTCCCTGGCGGTGATTGCTCTCCCGAAACCGTTGTTCGATGTCCATTCCGTTGTAAGACGGTCACGATCTACATCAGCGGTTCTCAACCTTTTTCTTACCACGGACCCCTTAGATACCACACTGGGTTGCTGTGGACCCCGCAGATAAACATAAATTTTGTATGCTATCAATATGTTATTTTCAATTTGTTAGGAAACAAGATTTGAAATTTCAATATCCACTCGGAAAATATATTTTTCTTCGCGGACACCCAGCAATGACTTCGCGGCCCCCTAGGGGCCCGCGGACCCCAAGTTGAGAATCACTGATCTACATCATATCTCTGTTTACTGTGTTCCACGTCTCTACGTCGCTTGTCATTCTGTAGGCTACATTATCAGGGTTGATGTCCGGTCCTCCCGTTTTAAGTAGCTCCCTGCACGTCACTTCAAACCTCGGACATTCAAAGACTTCAAACCTCGGACATTCAAAGACGCTCCAGGCACAGTGTTGACGTTGCGTACCCACACCGATGAAGATACTCCTTAAGCAGCCGTGGCTCGGTAGGAGCTGTTTCAGGTGGAGGGTCATCTCTCCGTGCTTTCTATTGACCCACGTCGACAGGTTTGGATGAGCCGGTAGGTCCACTTTCCTTTCTCCGTATTATCCCATTCCTGCTGCTACGTCACCATCGAATCGATACTAATCATCTTCCTCACGTTTCTAACGTTTCATTGATTGTAGCTCTTGATATCCTCCGTCAGGGTAATGCAGATGGGGATCATCTCGGCGTCAAGGCATACTGCCTCCGGTACGCAATCGCAACTCGTACGACCAGCAGTCGAAGCGTCCAGTTCAGCTTTTCGCGGTTTCACTTGGTTTTCAGCGCCGCACTCCAAGCAGGAGCTCCATATCGCAGTATCGATGACGAAACACTAGGTAAAGACCCGACATTTCGCATGTGTATTCAACGTGGTTGTTTAAGCTCAATCAGTCGTCGATTATCACTCCCAATTGCTTCAGTGCACGCTTCGATGCCCTTCGATGGTGATCTGTATCCGCTGAACCGCTTTGCAGTAGCTGTCCAACAACAAATCCGTCTTGTAGTGAGCTAGTTGCAGCCTGACCCGTTCATCCAGCTCTCGATCGCATCTATTGTCTCCGTTACCGACACCTCCATTGCTTCAAGTGTCTCACCGTTATTGACACATCGTCCACGAAACCAACGATTTTCACTTTCCTGGGCACCCGCAGTGTTAAGACCCCACACTGATAGAATATATTCGTAAATCGCTAGGAATTAATTTCGTACAAACAACTGTAATAAAATATACCAATTTTTCGTACATATGATGAATCGTTCGTAATTCTATCGAAACACTTTTATTTTTTATTACTAGTTTTTCGTGAAAACCACGAAATGACTTTCGTTGGCTTATTACGAAAGAGCTTCATTCAGCAAACGAGTCGTTCGCTGCTATATACGAACATCTTTGTAATATTTACGAGCACCATTCGTCAAACCGTCCACGTCTAAAGAGCAATATGGAGCCATTGTTGCTATTCGTCAGATAATTGTTGTTGTCTGACTATTTAGTAGTCGTATCCGTGTCCGCCGGTTGCAGGATGATTTTCTGAACCTCTTTCGCTTCCAGTTGATTCAGAATCTGGAGCAGTACAGAATCGATTGAGCCGTCGCGAACTGCTCGTTTATTTTGTATGAACAATTTTGAGTTTTTCTCTGCCGGAGCAATATCGGTGCTGTCAAACATCGATCCTAAAAGATCGAATGCGACCAACGAAATCGATTGTAATATACATAAACGTTTATTAAAATAAACGAAACATTTCGTTTCTTTCACGAAAAATAATGTCGATAACTTTCGTGCAATGTAAACTAAATAAGTAAAATTTACGAAAACTTTCGTTCATCAAGCGACCATTTCTTCGTACCACAATAAAATCGATTTGGCCACATCGATTTTTTTAAATAAAAAAACGGTGTTGTCAAACATCGATCCCAAAAGAACAATAAGAGGCTAATAAATACGAAAATTTTTCTAAGATAAACGAAAAAAATTTGTGCGACCAACGAAATCGTTCGTAATATACACAAACGTTTATTAAAATTAAAAAAAAACATGTCATTTCATTCTCGAAAAATAATGTCGTTATGAACGATAACATTAGTGCAGTGTACATACATTAAATGTGTAAAATTTTCAAAAGCTTTCGTTCACCATACGGCCATTCTTGTTCATAAAATGACCGAAACTAACTATTTACAGGGCACGAAAATACTTCGTTGCAGAAAACGACGCATGAATTCGTGCATTTCATGATTCATTATATTCACGAATTTATATTATCAGTGCATCGTACATCCCATTCCAAAGTGTTGGACAGAGAATGGAGCCCTGAGTAACGCCCGCTGTGACTCGCATTGCCTTCTGCCCTTTTGTTCGTCTGGTACAGCAGTGCTCTACTCTGGAAGTAGCTTCTTCAGCATGTGGCTCATTCTTTTATGCCACGCTGCGGCATTGGTCTCTTCGAGGCTGGATGGCCCAGTGACTTCCCTGACTTTGGCAGCAACATCAGTTTCTGCACCTTCCTCATTTCGGGGATTACCAACGTCTAAAAACTTCAGCAGTAGCATCCTGAACATGTCCGGATATGCCAGGATCGCAGCTTTCAGCGCCACGGTTGGTATTCCATCCGGACCGGGGGTTTTCTTTGATTTTAGTCACATTGACGCGTCTTTGAGCTCGTCGTTAGTCACTTGCCACTCGACTGTGTTGCCTCATTCTTCTTCGCCGTACGGTGTCGGTGACCAAGTAGTTGAATCGTGATTTGGGAAGAGACCCTCAACGATTATCTTTAGCTTACCCGGGTATATTTCAGCTGGTGTCGACGGACCCTCGTCTTCGTCATGACACTCAGTACGCGTCCCCCAGGGATTGGCGTTTATTTCTCAGCACAGCTACTTATGGCAATTGGCTTGCCAAGCTTGATCTCCCGTTTTAAAGAGTCCCTACCTTCTAGATACGTCGTTTGTGCTCCTCTCTCACTCTCCGATCTTGCGCTCTGAGCCCGCCTTCTGGCTCTAAGACAAGCAGCGTGTAGCGTACTGAGTTACTCATTTAACCAGTAAGCTACACGCCGTCTACTGCATGACCCTAGTTTTCGTGACATTGTAACGTCACATGCCGTCACAATCCTTCTTGTTAGCCGTCAGCCGTATCAACGTA